>NC_136621.1:40456677-40571938 GCF_933228915.1 Telmatherina bonti | reverse complement strand
GGGGAAGAAGAGGAAAAGGAGGGATGAGGAGGAGAGGAGGTAGACGGGGAAAAGGAGGGATGAGGAGAGGAGGTAGACGGGGAAAAGGAGGGATGAGGAGGAGAGGAGGAAGAAGAGGAAAAGGAGGGATGAGGAGGAGAGGAGGTAGACGGGGAAAAGGAGGGATGAGGAGGAGAGGAGGTAGACGAGGAAAAGGAGGGATGAGGAGGAGAGGAGGAAGAAGTGGAAAAGGAGGGATGAGGAGGAGAGGAGGAAGAAGAGGAAAAGGAGGGATGAGGAGGAGAGGAGGAAGAAGAGGAAAAGGAGGGATGAGGAGGAGAGGAGGAAGAAGAGGAAAAGGAGGGATGAGGAGGAGAGGAGGAAGAAGAGGAAAAGGAGGGATGAGGAGGAGAGGAGGAAGAAGAGGAAAAGGAGGGATGAGGAGGAGAGGAGGTAGACGAGGAAAAGGAGGGATGAGGAGGAGAGGAGGAAGAAGTGGAAAAGGAGGGATGAGGAGGAGAGGAGGAAGACGAGGAAAAGGAAGGATGAGGAGGAGAGGAGGTAGACGGGGAAAAGGAAGGATGAGGAGGAGAGGAGGAAGACGGGGAAAAGGAGGGATGAGGAGGAGAGGAGGAAGACGGGGAAAAGGAAGGATGAGGAGGAGAGGAGGAAGACGGGGAAAAGGAAGGATGAGGAGGAGAGGAGGAAGACGGGGAAAAGGAGGGATGAGGAGGAGAGGAGGAAGACGAGGAAAAGGAAGGATGAGGAGGAGAGGAGGTAGACGGGGAAAAGGAGGGATGAGGAGGAGAGGAGGTAGACGGGGAAAAGGAGGGATGAGGAGGAGAGGAGGAAGAAGAGGAAAAGGAAGGATGAGGAGGAGAGGAGGAAGAAGAGGAAAAGGAGGGATGAGGAGGAGAGGAGGAAGACGGGGAAAAGGAAGGATGAGGAGGAGAGGAGGAAGAAGAGGAAAAGGAGGGATGAGGAGGAGAGGAGGAAGAAGAGGAAAAGGAAGGATGAGGAGGAGAGGAGGTAGACGGGGAAAAGGAAGGATGAGGAGGAGAGGAGGAAGAAGAGGAAAAGGAAGGATGAGGAGGAGAGGAGGAAGAAGAGGAAAAGGAGGGATGAGGAGGAGAGGAGGAAGACGGGGAAAAGGAAGGATGAGGAGGAGAGGAGGAAGAAGAGGAAAAGGAGGGATGAGGAAGAGAGGAGGAAGAAGAGGAAAAGGAGGGATTAGGAGGAGAGGAGGAAGAAGAGGAAAAGGAGGGATGAGGAGGAGAGGAGGAAGAAGAGGAAAAGGAGGGATGAGGAGGAGAGGAGGAAGAAGAGGAAAAGGAAGGATGAGGAGGAGAGGAGGTAGACGGGAAAAGGAAGGATGAGGAGGAGAGGAGGAAGAAGAGGAAAAGGAAGGATGAGGAGGAGAGGAGGAAGAAGAGGAAAAGGAGGGATGAGGAGGAGAGGAGGAAGACGGGGAAAAGGAAGGATGAGGAGGAGAGGAGGAAGAAGAGGAAAAGGAGGGATGAGGAAGAGAGGAGGAAGAAGAGGAAAAGGAGGGATTAGGAGGAGAGGAGGAAGAAGAGGAAAGGAGGGATGAGGAGGAGAGGAGGAAGAAGAGGAAAAGGAGGGATGAGGAGGAGAGGAGGAAGAAGAGGAAAAGGAAGGATGAGGAGGAGAGGAGGTAGACGGGGAAAAGGAAGGATGAGGAGGAGAGGTGGAAGAAGGGGAAAAGGAGGAATGAGGAGCAGAGGAGGAAGATGTCGGTCGGGTGGGAGGATGAGAGGTTAATAAAAGTAAAAGTGGGGGACGTGCCTCGTGCCGCAGGTGGCTCATCTTCTTGAGGGAGGCGCGCTTCCCTCGGGACCTAAATCCCCGGACCCCCCTCCTTCCCTTCTTCCACCACACAGGCAGGGCGTTGGGAGGTGGACACGTTGATCTGGATGGTGAGAGAGGCCATCAAGGTGGTCTCCATCGCTGCACCCAGCATCGCTTCACCTCCCAGTTTTAATTACACTTAGTCAACATAACACAAAAAACACACACTGACAACACATGGACATATTTTGGGGGGGGGGGGGGGGGGGGCATGCAGTGTGCGGTGGGCGGGGCTGCTTTGGTGGTCCCGCTCCCAACATGATGTGGTTACTTCTTCCCAATTTTAATTGCAAACAACACACACTTCACAATCATTCATAAGCTGGGAGGGAGGGGGTGACGATGGGGTCCTGCCACGCCCCTATTTCTGGGGCTGTGCCGGGGGGGTTTGGGCGGGGGAGTGGTGCTGTTCAGGGGGCCTGGGTCTGGGCTGGCCTGGCGGGGGTGGGACTGCTGCTGGCCCTGGGTGGTGCTGGATCGGCTGCATGTGTGGAGTGGTGGGGGGGCGTTGACAGGGGTGGGGGGTAGTTGTGGGGCCCTGATCGGGGCCCTCCTATCCCCTGCTCCCCCGGGGGTATCTCACAGGGGACACGTTGGGAAAGAAAGGTGAGGGCGTGCATGAGCCAATGGATGAAGTGGTGAATGAATGTTAGGGTAGAGGGGGGGTGGGGGGATCAGGGTGAAAGAATTTAGGAAAGTGGATGGCCGCTGGGATAGGAGGAAGGGGGGGGGGGGGGGGTGTATGTGGGGTTATGTTGGTGGTACAGGGAAGTGATGGGGTGGGTGTACAATGAGGACTGTGAATGTGGATAGAGGGGTGTAGGGAGGTGTGTGTGTGTGTGTGTGTGTGTGTGTGTAGAGTGGGGTATGCGTGTATGGAAGAATGGGTGATTATAGAGGGAGCAGGGATGTGTGTGTGAGGGGTGTGTGTGTATAAAGAACGGGGGTAGGAGAGTGTGAGTTTGAGCGTGTGTAAGAGAATGGGTGGATAGGGTGTGTTTAAGGAGGAAGTGTGGATGCGTGTGGGTGTGTGTGGGGGTGGGTGTGTGTGTGTGTGTGTGTGTGTGTTTGTGTGCGTGGGTGCGTGGAGGGTCTTGGTGCTCGGGGAGCGCTGCTGGTGAACTGGGGTGCGGCCTGGCTGCCGCTCGGTGGCGGTCTGGGGATCCCGGCCCTCCGTCGGTGTGGGCTGGGCCCTCTGCCTGCGGGGGTGGGGGGCTGCTTCTGGGCTCTTGGGGCCGTGGGGCCTGCGCTCTGTCTGCTCTGGGGGCCGGTGGGGCCGGTCCTCGCTGGTCCGGGCCTGCTGGGGCCTGTTCCCCCTGACTGCGGGGGACTCTGGCTGGGACCCCCCTCTGCCTCCTCCTGGGTCGGTGCATGGCTGGCTCCGGGGTGGGGCGGTTGGGGTCTGTGCCTGGGGATGGCTGCCGATGGCCCGGGTCTCGGGGGTCCTCCTGGCGTGCCTCTTGCCTTTGTGTGGGAGGGGTCACACTGGCATGGTCTTCTCTGAACACGTTCCACTCTGCATGTTCTGCATGTGACACAGTCACCGAGTCGTCTGCAGGTTTATTCACTAACAGCAGCTAGTTTTCTCATTTCTGTTTGTTTCTCATTTATATTTAACTTTTTACATTCATAGTTTAGTTACTATGATCTAAAGTTGGCTTGTATGTGTATGTATATGTGTTCATACTGGCAAGTGTGTATATGTTTGTACGTATGTATGTGTGTGTATGTGTGTGCATAGAGGTGTGTGTGTATATGTATGTATGTGTATATGTATATGTGTACATATGTATATATATGTGTATATATATATATTATGTGTGTATACGTGTGTGTATATGTATGTGTATGTATGCGTGTGTATGTGTGTGCCTGTATGTGTGTATGTATACATCTGTAGGTTGTTTTCTTTCTTTTTGTTTTTGGGTTATTTTTTAGTTGTTGTTTTTTTCTCTCCCTTTATCTCTTTCCCTTTTCTTATGAGGTGTTTCTTCTCCTTTCTCTTTCTGTCTTTTGTCTGTCCTCTCTGATCCAGCAGTACAAACTCTACAATTCAAACAACAATACAAAATAAACATAGAAATAAAATAAAAATTCAGAAAGTCAAGGGGATCATTATATCTATAAAGCTTCCCCTGGCAGAGAAAATTTGCTCAGCAGAACATCCAGACCATCATTCTGCTGCCTAAATGCTGGACAAGACAAAAAAAAAAAAAAAAAAAAAAAAAAAAAGTAAAAAGAAAAGGGGGAGGAGGGCGGGAGGATGGGGGTGACAACAGAAGGTGTAAAAACGTAACACGCCTAGAAACATTTGCGATGTGGCTTGAAAACGATGGACACGACATACCCGCAGGTTCCGCTAGCATACACAGCAACGTCTCTGTTCATGCTGCAGACAATGGCAGCAATGCCGGAGGTCACCACTGGGGGCAGCACCTGCACTCTGAAACAGTGGAAAGGTCCATTTCTGTGCTAACTGGAGTGTTTGTTGATGTGCAACGGGGAGGAAACATTGTAAATATGGCGGTAGCTGCGAAAGAGGTCTTAGAGGCGCTTTTCAAAACTTTCCACCATCTTGTTTAGCTTGATCTTGTGGTTATGCTACAGCGCCTCTCGTGTTCAAGACAATATTACAACTAGCATTACTGGTTACCTTTCGTCAACGTGAGGAATGCATAGCAGCCATCATTTGTACATGTTGCTAACAGCAAGTCATTTCCAGCTACAATACGACATATTCGTATGTCGAATTATAGCAGCCCGGTTAGATGGTATCTTTACTCACATGCTGGGTCAAATGTCCCATGTACGGACCACCACATTTTATTTACCTATTTCTGTTGAAATCTTGCTGATTCTTCTACGTCTCTTTCCTGCTTCGTATCACAAAGACGCACCAGTGTAAAGAAGTTTGTATTTTCTTCTGGTCCACTCTCTTTGAGTCGCTTCGCAGAACCATTAATGTGACTTTTCTGGAGAAGAAGCTGTGTCATGTCAAAATAAAAGGTCATAAATAAAAAATAAAAAGTAACGTTTTTATGGCAAACTCTCCTTATTTTCAACTGTCTATTGGTACTGGCTTAATAAATACCATTAAAATAATAAAAAAGTGCTGAGTCATCAGTCGCATTGCTTATTTTTTATGAATGTTTTCAGTCTGTGGGAATCATTGAGTCTCAGTTTGGAAGCTTTTAGATTCCTCATTTCACATGCATGAACTCTGCTGACTCGCTCATGAACTTCTCATGTTAATATAAAGACATGGGGGATAAAATGACTCAGAACTGTATAGAAGACTTTTGAACTTGAAATGTTGAAATATTAAGACGCCAACAACTTTCCAAAATTTGATTCATGGCAAAATCTTAAAAAGAAATCTGAAATTCGTCTGTTGTGTCTGAAAAACATCAAGAATTTGAGCGAATTAACTCATCTTCTTGGGATAATTTAAAGAGATTGTACAAAAAATAAAAGCAAAGTTGACATAAAGAGAGAAACTTTGAGAGTATAATCGGAAGGAAAAGACGACCAGCCGTTTGAAAACAAAAAAGCCATTTAAAACTATGACTCCCATGATGCCTTGCTGGTCCAGCTGTCACGTGGTGTTCCGCGTCACATGACTCTTGCTTCAGCAGCAAACATGGCAGATGTGGAAGCTACGAAGTCTCTGAGCAGTCTGCTGAACGGAATAGCTCAGAAGATGTTTTATCAGAACAGCGAAATCACAGAAGAGCTGCTGAAAGATGAACTTTTCCCGGAACTGTCGCAGGAGGACTTCCGGGCTTTACACGAGAAAATGAAGGGCCTCCTGAAGGTAAACACCGAGTCTGACAGGAGCCCGGAACAGAAAACGCTAGAAAACAACAGTCTCCTACTCAACTTTATTTATATAAAACAGACAAAAAGAAGGAAAAACGATGAAGCGCCGCGTTTTTAATGAAACGTCTGCCAAGTTATTTCTGCGCTGCTGCCAGCAGGGGGCAGCACTCACACAGACTGCGGTGAGCGACCTGAGGGAAGTTTTATCTGGAAATTTAATGATAAAAAGCACGTTTTTCCTCAATAAACGCGTTATTTCTTATTCTTTCAGTGTGTATTCCATTGTAAAAGATAAAGTAAAATACACATGTAAAATAAAAAGATGAATTATATTCTTTATTTCCTAATAATATCCTAAATTTTGTCCCAGATTCTGTATCTTCAGTTTCAGAAACATCAATGCATGGATTTATTAAAACATCTGCAAATCGCAGCTGTGCTTCGCTGACAGTTTGGACATATTTTAACTTAGTGAGAAACTGGAACGAAACGGAGCTGTTGATGTTTAGTGTATAAGCTGTAGTTAATTGAGAATAAAGAATGTCATTAAATAATTAAATATCTCATTAAATAATTATTAAAATGTGATATTTCATTTAAAACAGAATAAATTAAATACATAAATGTGTTATTAAATGCATCTGACTCAGTAAAACACATCCATTATATGTGAAGAATTATTTCACTACTGAATGAATTCTGTAGAAACTTCCACAGCAGCTCCAGAGGTGACTGGATTTGTTTGACGCGCCGTTGGTGGGTCCCAAATGAAGCACATAGGTCACAGATATCATAGACTTGTTTATTGAAAACTGTTACATATACTGCCTAGGGCTGGGCAATATGGCCGAAAAAATTTTTTTTTTAAACCAAATGCAATTTCCGATTTTAATTGATATTTTTCAGACATTTTGATATAGAAACATATTACAGAAGTGTAATGGAAACACTTTTTTCCGTCTACGTGTCCCCAGACGTGATGTGGTAGTCGTGACCATTTAATTCCTGGCAAATTTCAGTTTTAGAAAAGAAAGAGGGAGAAAAGCTTCGAAAATCTGAAGCAAATTCTCCGCAGCAAGTAGAAAACCCTAAAATAACGCGACGTGCCCACGTTGCATTAACCACAGTTTTTGTAAAATCTCACGAGAGAAACGAGATTTTACGAAACTTGATGCTAATGTGCTAAACATTGTTCAATGGAAACACCCGCAAATCACAACTGTTGTTTGTCGAAACGTACAAAAATAATTTTTATTTTGCAACAAAATGTAATAGAAACGCAGAGGGAGCACTTGTACGTTGCTAGCTGGCATGTTGTTGTTAGGACTGGGCGATTCATCGGATTGTAATCTCAGTACGATCTGGGTTTTCAACTATCATAAAAAATAAAAGGGTGTGATTATTTTTCTCTCTGCAGTTTCCTCTCCTGCTGTCTTCAGCTGCTAATCGAGCGTCTCTGGCGTTGCAGCGCTGTGCTGTAAACTCCTCCCACAGCCGCTTTGCTTTCATTCAGACACTGTTGCCAACTTGGAGACTTTCTCGCTAAATCTGGAGACTTTTTTTGTTAAAAGCGACAAATCTAGCAGCTTTTACTGGAGTTATTAGAGAGTTTTCTGGTGTTTTGGCGACTGACTTGAAGGCACATATTGTTCTGCAGTTACTGTAAGGAAGGAGTAGCGGGAGCCTCTCCCGTCCTAAAGCACTCCCAGGCGGCCAGTCTCAGTCGGCTCCGGCTGCAGGTCAATGTAGAATAACTGCAGTAGGTTGTGGAAGTTCACCTAAACATAGTTTATATCATTGTCAGTGACAACTGGCTGCATTATTTTCCTATACATAGTTCGGCCAGTTAAACACTGTAATATCCCTCCGTTACGGGGCGTTACCATAGCAACGCGTTAACCAGCTGGTTCAGATCAGCTGTCTTTTAACAGGTGAATGAGAGAAACGCGCTGCAGCCTGATAGCGGTTGTTTGGCATAAAACATCCAGGCCAACGTAAAGTAGTTCCTATATAAGCGGTAAAAGCGGATTAAACAACTGGAACCGTCCATTAGACGGTTATAATGCACGACACGGAGTCTAGAACACCACGACGCGCAGCGTTGTTTATAAATACTGGATAATGGTGTTAAATAATCGAGATCTCAATTTCAGTTCAAATAATGGTGATTATAATTTTTGTCATAACTGAGCAGCCCTAGTTGTTGTGTTTATGTGTTTCTATGGGAAACCAGTGGGTATGCGCATCAACTAGAGTGGTCAACATAAATGACAGCTTCCCAGCCCTCCTCTCCAGCAAAACCCGAATGACTGGCTGACAGTACCCTTTTAACTCCTCAGCCCTACACCGATCCACATTCACGTGACCCCAATCCATATCACCATGACAACAATGTAACACCAACCATCCACCCAGTGATAATTCCCCACAAACTACATTTATGGCTCCTACAAATTCTTTCATGTAGTTTTGTGTCAGCAATTAATTTTATCTGTCTGTCCATCAAAGTCAGTGGGCGGGACTAACACTGATCTAGTCCAATCCATGGCTTTGGTCTACGTGTGAAAATGTTTTTCCGTTACCTTTAGAGATAAACTTCTGAAAAACCTCCTAATGACAGAAACATTTTTGCTATAATTGCGATATTTCCATTCGCAGTTTTTGTTGAGATATGAGGAGTTTTCATCTTGTGGTCGAAAACCGTCACCTGCTTTGTGGTTTTACCACCCTGATCTTCTTCTCGCTTCATGTTTCAGTCCATTGCCACAGCGGACATGGACCACGCCCAGCTGGAGGCCTTTCTCACCGCTCAGACCAGGAAGCAGGGCGGGGTGAGCGCCGAGCAGACAGCCGCCCTCGCTCGTTTCTGGAAGAACCAGCGGGTCCGGGTACGGGAGAGCCTGCTGGCTCAGAGCCGCTGGGAACCCAGCCTCAAGGCTCTGTCCTGGAGGGTGGACCTCCAGGCAGCTGACAGCCGGGGGGAGACGAGTCCTAGCGGTCCTGTCGCCATAATGGAGCTGGAGCTTAGCAGAGCCGGACAGGTAAAAGTCCCACCTCTTTTCCTGCTAAAACACATTCAGTCCTGGGATTTCTGCAGGGAGGGGGGGTCAGAATTTAATCCATCCATCCATCCATCGCCACTGCTGCTTATCCGGGGTCGGGTTGTGGGGGCAGCAGCCTAAGCAGGGAAGTCCAGACTTCCCTCTCCATAGCCACATTTGCCAGGAACACCTCACCAGGGAGGTCCAGGAGGCATCCTGACCAGATGCCCGAGCCACCTCAACTGGTTCCTCTCGATGCGGAGGAGCAGCGGCTCTACTCTGATCTCCTCCCGGATGACCGAGCTCCTCACCCTATCTCTAAGGGAGAGCCCGGCCACCCTGCGGAGGAAACTCGTTTCAGCCGCCTGTATACGAGATCTCCTTTCGGTCACGACCCACAGCTCATGACCATAGGTGAGGGTAGGAACGTAGATCGACTGGTAAATCGAGAGCTTCGCCTTCTGGCTCAGCTCCTTCCTCACCACAACAGACCGGCGCAGAGCCCGCATTACTGCAGACGCCGCACCGATCCGTCTGTCGATCTCACGCTCCATCCTTCCCTCACTCGTGAACAAGACCCTGAGATATTTAAACTCCTCCACTTGAGGCAGGACCTGACTCCTGACCCGGAGAGGGCAATCCACCCTATTCCGGCTGAGGACCATGGTCTCAGATTTGGAGGTGCTGATTCTAATCCGAGCCGCTTCACACTCGGCCGCGAATCGCTCAAGCGAGAGCTGGAGATCACGACCAGATGAAGCCAACAGGACCACGTCATCTGCAAAAAGCAGGGACCCAATCCTGAGGCCACCAAGCCGGATCCCCTCAACACCTCGGCTGCACCTAGAAATTCTGTCCATATAAGTTATGAACAGAATCAGTGATAAAGGGCAGCCTTGGTGGAGTCCAACCCTCACCGGAAACGAATCCGACTTACTACCGGCAATGCGGACCAAGTTCTGACACCTGTCGTACAGGGACCGGACAGCTCGTACAAGGGGGTCCGGTACCCCATACTCCCGGAGTACCCCCCACAGGAGCCCCCGGGGGACACGGTCGAACGCCTTCTCCAGGTCCACAAATCACATGTAGACTGGTTGGACAAACTCCCATACCCCCTCCAGGACCCCAAAGAGGGTATAGAGCTGGTCCGCTGTTCCGCGACCAGGACGAAAACCACACTGCTCCTCCTCAATCCGGGATTCGACTATCCGGCGGACCCTCCTCCCCAGGACCCCTGAATAGACCTTACCAGGGAGGCTGAGGAGTGTGATTCCCCTGTAATTGGAACACACCCTCCGGTCCCCCTTCTTAAAAAGGGGGACCACCACCCCAGTCTGCCAATCCAGCGGTACTGCCCCCGATGTCCACACGATGCTGCAGAGATGTGAGCTTTATGTGTGTGTCAGAGAAATGTGTCATGTCTGGGTCAGCATCCCGCATCCGGGCTCAGCCTGCCTGTTCTGGCTGCTAGTTCCAGCTGGTTATGGCTGGTTGAAACTGGTTACGGCTGGTAAAAACTGGTTGCGGCTGGTTGAAACTGGTTGCGTCTGGTTGAAACTGGTTGTGGCTGGTTGAAACTGGTTGCGGCTGGTTACGGCTGGTTGAAACTGGTTGCGGCTGGTTACGGCTGGTAAAAACTGGTTACGGCTGGTAAAAACTGGTTGCGGCTGGTAAAAACTGGTTGCGGCTGGTTGAAACTGGTTGCAGCTGGTTGAAACTGGTTGTGGCTGGTTGAAACTGGTTGCGGCTGGTTACGGCTGGTTGAAACTGGTTGTGGCTGGTTGAAACTGGTTGTGGCTGGTTGAAACTGGTTGCGGCTGGTTTCAGCTGGTTGCAGCTGGTTTCAGCTGGTTATTGCTGGTTGAAACACTTAACGGCTTGTTAAAACTAGTTGAAACAGGTTACAGCTGGTCACAGCTGGTTGCTGCTGGTTGAAACTGGTTACGACTGGTTGAAAATGGTTGCGGCTGGTCCTCGCCCCCCCCACCCCCCCCCCCCATTTCTTTCGAAGAATAAACACGCAGCAACCATATACGTTCCACAAGGAAAGAACTGCATACCCCCCCGCCCCGCTCCTCCAGTGACAATTGCGAATGACCGGTTCCCGATTCCGAACAATACTTTTCCAGAACTTCACAGGTATGGTTTTTCTGTGTATGTGATTGGTCAGACGTTACAAACTCCGCCCTTTTTTCAAGTGAGTGCGTTCAAGACAACAAGCCCAGGTTTAAACTACACAGTTGATGACCAGTTTCTAGGACTGATTTTCCAGGTCCTGAGTGCCTGGGTAACCTGAGTAACCTAGGTAACCTAGGTAACGGAGCACTGCGCTTGTTTTAACGGCCTCTTGGTCGGTTTTTCTTCTTCTGTCCGTCTCTTATAGGACTCAGAGTTTCTGTGTCTGGAGTTTGATGAAGCCAACGTGAACCAGGCGCTGAGGAAGATGGCCGACATCCAGGACAGCATCGACAGAATTCTTCACCGTCCCTGAGACGAGAGAAAGCGTTTATGAAAGACAATGAAGTCATGCTGCAAACTGGTGTTTCCTTCCGCCTTCTTCCTCTTCTCGTGGCTCTGATGGGTCCATGTGGAAGACTGGATCCAGGACCTGTTATTGCTATGAAGTCCTGCAGGTTTTGCTTTGTGACCTGCAGCGAAACATTCAGGACTTGCAGCAGAAGGAGATGTTGGAAGCTTGTATCACATCAGGTGTTTGTGGATGATGGAACGACATCATGTGACAGCAGTGATGTTGTCGATTATACTGCAGCGAGGATGTTTGTTCTTCCAGCTCCAAGTATCGAATCTGAACCGTGAATTCTTATGAGCGAGCTTGAAACGCTGCAGAGTGGCAGTGAAGGACAAAAGATGGAAGAAATAAAGAACATTTTTGGCTTGAAAGTTGAAGTTTTGTCCTAAATCTGTCTGATTTGGTTCCTGCCATCACCATCTTGGCAGGGGCATAGATGTCGTCTCACCTGGAAAATAAAAATATGGGCAAAGAGGTGGAGCTGAGAGGGGGGCTGTGAGCGTCATGGTGGATGATTGACATCAAGCGAACTCCGAGCTTTCTGTAGCTAAGAGCTAACCGAGCTAACCTGGAGATAACAGGAGCTAACTAGCTAACGGAGGTAAGCGGGCTAAAGCTAAGTCACGTTGCTAACTGGCTAAAAACCGCGGTTGTTCTACGTTCTTCTTACTTGAAATGGGAGATCGGGTACCTGTCAATCAAAAGGACACGCCCCTAAATATGCCGAACTTCGAGATTACATTACATTTAAACGGGCGAGTTAGAAAAAATTCACTCCCCCCACAGTTGTCGTGAAGGTAAACCTGACCTATTAAACCTAAAATGGATTTTTGAACCAGGCTGTAAACATGTTTATTTCTGCTGTGAAGTTGGTCTTTTTAACATGAGAGTCTATGGGGATTTGCTGTTTTGGAGCCAAACTTCAGCACACTGAGCGTGTTGTCCTAGGTAAGGGTGAGAGATGGCGAAGTCATGGCTGCAGGTGCGAACCTCACCAGACGGGAGCTGAATCGCAGCAGTTTGTTCTGGGATAAATGTTTTCATGTCTTGTTTCATGTCATTGTACTAGGTGATTTTAATATTCATGTTGACCATGAAAATGATAGTTTAAACATTTCCTTTAGCTCTATTCTAAACTCAATTGGGTTTTCACAAAATGTCCATGGAGCCACTCACTCTCATGGTCATACTCTTGATCTGGTTCTAACATCTGGTATTGAGACTGATAAGCTCAAAGTATTTCCTCAAAACCCTGTCTTGTCCGATCACTTCTTATTAACCTTTGAATTCACTTTATTTGATTACTCACTGACCAAAAATAAATTCTACTATAGTAGATGTTTATCAGATAATATTACAAAATTTAAACAGTCAATTGAATCAATTTTTCCCCCTCTACCATGTGTTAGCATGACTCAGAGTCCCCCCTTTAAGCCTTACTCCTGCTCAGATTGATCAACATGCTGATACTATAACAGCTTCAATACGACCTTGGATAATGTTGCTCCCCTAAAGAAGAAGAAATTAGGTAAGATTATGAAGGCTCCCTGGTTTAATTCCCAGCTTCGGGCTCTAAAACAGGCGTCAAGGCGTTTGGAAAACAGATGGCGTTCATCAGGATTAGAGGAGTCTCACTTAACCTGGAAAGAAAGTTTAATTGTATACAAAAAAGCCTTACGTACGGCAAGAACAGCTTATTATTCATCATTGATAGAGGAAAACAAAAACAACCCTCGGTTTCTTTTCAGCACTGTAGCTAGGCTTACTAGGAGCCGGAGCGCTGTGGAGCCATGTATTCCTTTCTCACTTAGCTGTGATGATTTCATGTATTTTTTCAGGAATAAAATTGATACTATTAGAGATCAAATTCACAATATTCTTCCTTCTACCTATAATGTTGAGCCTGTTGTGGTCTCCGAAGCATCCTTAGAACCAGGATCTGACTTGTGTCTAAATAGTTTCTGTCCTGTCCAACCCTCTGAATTAACTAAAATAATAGCTTCATCTAAACCATCCACCTGTATCTTAGACCCTCTCCCAACGAGCCTCTTTAAGGACATTTTCCCTTTAATTAATACATCACTACTAAATCTTATCAATATGTCTTTAGTGACAGGATATGTACCACAATCATTTAAAACTGCTGTAATCAAGCCTTTACTTAAAAAGCAATCTCTGGATCCAGAGGTGATAGCAAATTATAGACCTATATCTAACCTCCCGTTTATGTCCAAAATTCTGGAGAAAATAGTTTCAGCTCAGCTACATGCCCACCTGAGCAGAAATAATTTATGCGAAGAGTTTAAGTCAGGATTTAGAGCTCATCATAGCACTGAGACGGCATTGGTGAAAGTTACTAATGACCTTCTTACCCGGGTCTCTGGGTTCTCCTGGCCTGCCTCTAGCCGTGGGTGGGCGGGGTCACATTGGCATGATCACTCTTCTCTGAACACGTTCCACTCTAAATGTTCTGCATGAATGTTCTGCATGTGTCACAGTCACTGAGTCATCCAGCAAGTTTATTCATTAACAGCAGGTAGCTCTCTTTCTGTCTTTTTGATTTAACTTGCTACTTTCTGGTCCTCCTGATTATCAATGGTTTTATTCTCCACAGGGACCATGAATCTAGAGTTGGCTTGTGTGTGTGTGTATATATTTGTGTGTGTGGGTGGGTATGTGTGTGTACATATTATGTATGTATATGTCTGTATGTATGTGTATGGATATGTATGTGTATATGTATGTATATATATGTATATATGTGTGTATATATATGTATGTATGTATGTATATCTATCTATATATATGTATGTATGTATGTATATATGTATATATATACTGTATGTGCGAGTGTATATACATATATATGTAGGTGGGTATGTATGTGCATATACGTGTATGCATTGATCTCTTTTTGTTTTTTATGTTCTCTTTTCTGTTCTCTTTCTGCCCCTTTCCTGTCCTTTCCGGTCGGGTCCAGCAGCATAAACTCTGTAATACAAACTATTATCCAAAGCAAATAGAAAAATAAAATAGGAATCAAGAAATACAAGGGGATCATTACATCTATAAAAGTTCCCCTTGGCAAAATAAATTTGCTCAGCAGAACACAGCATCCAGAACATCAGTCTGCTTGCTTAAATGCTGGACAAGACAAAAAAAAAAAAAACCAAAAAAAACAACTAATGACCTTCTTATGGCCTCAGACAAAGGACTTGTGTCCGTACTTATCCTGCTTGATCTTAGTGCTGCATTTGATACAGTCGATCATAACATTCTGTTACAAAGACTAGAACAGGTGATTGGAATTACAGGTACAGCGTTAAGATGGTTTAAATCATATTTATCTGATAGACTTCAGTTCGTTCATGTAAATGACAAGTCCTCCTCCCAAACTACAGTAAGTCATGGAGTTCCTCAAGGTTCTGTACTTGGACCAATACTCTTCACGCTATATATGCTCCCTTTAGGCAAAATTATTAGACAGCATGGAATAAACTTTCATTGCTATGCAGATGATACTCAACTATACTTATCCTTTAAACCAGATGAAACAAATCAGCCCAATAGGCTACAAAATTGTCTCATAGACATAAAGACTTGGATGTCTAGAAATTTTCTCTTCTTAAACTCAGATAAGACTGAAGTAATTCTCGCTGGATCTGAAAAACTCAGAGCTAAATTTTCCGGTTTTGTAATGAACCTGGATGGCATTACTTTAGCTTCCAGTGCTACAGTGAGAAACCTTGGAGTAATATTTGACCCTGACCTGTCCTTTGTCCCACATATTAAGCAGGTTACTAAAACAGCCTTCTTTCATTTACGTAATAAAGCCAAAATTAGGGACATTCTGTCTCGGAGTGATGCAGAAAAACTGGTTCACGCTTTTGTTACTTCGAGACTAGATTACTGTAACTCTCTATTACTGGGCTGTCCTAAATATGCCCTGAAAAGCCTTCAGCTGATCCAGAATTCTGCAGCCAGAGTCCTGACCAGAACCAGCAGGAGAGATCATATTTCTCCAGTTTTAGCCTCTCTTCACTGGCTGCCTGTTGAATCTAGAATAGAATTTAAAATCCTTCTCCTTACATATAAAGCCCTCCATAACCAGGCACCACTATATATCAAAGACCTCATTGTTCCCTATATACCAAGTAGAGTACTTCGTTCGCAGACTGCAGGCTTACTTGTGGTTCCTAGAGTCTCAAAGAGCCGAGCAGGAGGCAGAGCCTTTGGTTATCAGGCCCCTCTCTTATGGAATAAGCTCCCAGTTAGTGTTAGGGAAGCAGACACCCTCCCCACCTTTAAGACTAGGCTGAAGACTTATCTTTTTGATAAGTCCTATAGCTAGGGATGGTTAGCATCCCTTAGTTATGCTGCTATAGGTTTAGACTGCTGAGGGACATTTCCTGATACACTGAGCTTCTTTCTCTTTATCTCTCTCTTTTACCCCCCCCCCATAACAGTGTTGCATCATTAACATGTATGTCTCCTGTCTCAGCAGGTCTCCCTGGCCGGGAGTAGCAGTTCCTGTTGTCTGTTGTCTTTCTGTCCTCTTCCCCCCACACAGCAGAGGCAGATGGCTGCCTGTCCTGAGCCGGGTTCTGCCGGAGGTTTCCTTCCTGTTAAAAGGGAGTTTTTTCCTTCCCACTGTTGCCAGTGTGCTTGCTCAGGATGGGAGATTGAGTTGGACTCAACTCAATCTGTTGGTTTCCTTATATAGGCTGTTATGAATTGGCCTTCATTATGTTTTCCCCTCTGTCTGTAAAGCGTCTTGAGATGGCATTGCCGTGATTTGACGCTATATAAATAAAGTTGAATTGAATTGAATGTCTTCCTTTTCTCTCCGTCTACATCCTGCATCTGCAGCTGCAGACGAACCGAGTTCAGACCAGAAAGTGTTCTGAGTCATGTAAAAGTCATGTAAATCTGACGCCACACTTACAGGCATCCATCATCCAAGTAGATCATAAACTCACGGCTAAATAATTTTTTCAGCTTTGTTTCCATTTATTAATAAAATAACATCCGTCAGCCAGTTCCTCAGTGTTTAACTGGTTTTTCTCTGGTTGTTCTGGGGAAAATACTTCAGTTGTTCAGCTGTACAGTCAGACAATAAACAGCTGACAGGATCTTTTTCTAATCCTTTATGACTTCACGGTTTTAGTCAGTAAACTTTGGACCAGGAAGTATCCGGTTCAGGTCTGTTGCTTTAGCAGGGAGACTGCTTGTTATTTCTGTAAATGGTTGACTTCCCGCTCTGAACTGGGATTGCTGGGATGGTTTATGGGTTTATGGTGGAGGCAGCGTCGATAAGAGTCTCGCCCATGATGCCCATCAGATTGTGGGTGAAACTGGACTTTCACCGCTGCGGTTTCGGTCCATCTGGCGGACTTCACCAGCCGGGTTTCATGGTTCCGATTCTGCAGAATCACACTAAGAAACTGTCGATCACATTTAGTCACATCATGTGTGAGTGTGTCAAAGTCATGTGATGGGGGGGCATGAAGACAGAAATCAGAGATGAAGCTTTCTAAATTACAGTCAACCTGATGAATTCTACATCACACAGCGGGGAGTCTGTGCTGCCATGTGATGCGTTCACTGACCCGCCAGTTGCTGCGTTTACTGACTGTAACCTTGACAGAACCTTCCGGCTTAAAACATGAATAATGGACTGAAAGGGGGCCGTCTGGTACTCATTAGCCCAGAGCCTCCAAGTCTCTGGATCCGCCTCTGAAAACAACCACAACTGGAGAAGTCTGGTTGACAAACGCTGGAGTCTGGAGCGAGAGCGCGCGACCTGCGTCCAGAGCGCGCGACATGGTGCGTCCAGAGCGCGCGACCTGCTACCAGAGCGCGCACTCTAACTGTGTCAGATCCTCGCACCTCTGGCCGATGACGGCAGTTTTTTTCTCTGCTTGATGGGATCTGATCCGGATGTGGAGAAACGAACCTGGTTCTGATCCGGATTCTTCCAGAACGAAGCGAAGACGCGTCCGGACAGGTTCGTCTGAAGTTCGGTGTGTCCGTCTGTCCTTCTGTCTCCTCACAGCCAATCAGGATGTAAACTTATTAATCATCTGAACAACAAGCTGACAGAGGAGAAGTGTGAAGTTCACAGGAGGAAATTTCCAGAAACACCTGCAGAAAATGGAGGCTTGATGAGAAGTTAATGAGCAACATGTTTTCCTGCTTGCTATTATTAATAATGTTTATAAAATGTTTATTAATGTGCATTGTTCATGTTGAGTAAACCCTATATATATATATATATATATATATATATATATATATATATATATATATATATATATATATATATATATATATAAATATATATATATATATATATATATATATATATATATATATATATATATATATATATATATATATATATATATTTATATATGTATGTATAATAGATAGATATAGATAGATAGATATGGATAGATATATGTAGATATGTTTGTCTTTTATTATAATGGAAAGAAAAAACCTAAAACACAGTAAAACCTTTCAACCTCTGGACATTTTCTGAACTCATATAAAACTTTTCAGTGTTTAAGTTTTTATTCTGCTGTTTGATTAAGCAGAAAAAAGGCCAAAAGCAGCGCGTGGACTCTTCATCCTCCTCCTCTTCCTCACCTTTAGACATCATCAGACCAACGTGACTCGTGTTGACACATGAAAGCTTTTGTGTCAAAGCTTTTTAAAATGAAGGAATTTTTATCACATTAAATTTCCACTGTTTATTATATCTGTGATAAACTTTCTGTCAATTTTCCCCAGAAGTTAAATATAAACATATCTATATGTATGAAATGACGAGAGGATTCTCTTTATTACTTTATTGATTTAAGTTTTTCTCATGTTTTACTTATTTTACATTCAGCAGCTGCTGTTGAGAAGTTCTTTGTAAATAAAAGTTAGTTTGGTTTTGTCTGATGTTACGGAACGTCTCGCTCCCACCAGGTAAAACACCTGGCAGCGTTTTCTCAGCCGTTGCCATGGTGATCCCAGCTGAAGATGCTCAGAGCTGATCAACCAGCTGAAAGCAGCCGAAACTGGACTTTCTCAGCTCAGACTGGATCAGATCCAGTTTGGTGTTTTGCAGAAATAATCAAATTTATTTATTAAGCAGCTTTTATGATGAAATTCTGCACACTTTGCAGGACATGATCGTTGTTCCGTTTCCTTTGCTGGGGATGTTCTGCAGTTGTTTGGTTAATTTATCTATTTATCTATCCAGGATGTTTTTAGACATGTTTACGACCGAGACTCATCTAATAATCCTTGTTGTTTTTCTACCTTGGTGAGATGATGACGATTTAATGAAAATAAATTTTATAAATAAATTCTGAACATTTTTCAGTGGTGATTTTAGATCCCGATGGCCCCAGAAAGAAGAAAAACAACCGTATACATGCTGGAGTTCAGGCATCTGAGGCTGCAGGAGGTGTAGGCGTCCCCGTCCAACCAGACTGTCGATGCAACGGGTGAGTGTGCTCAGCTGTTCCAACACAGAGGTGTGCTTCTGGTGACCTTGTAGTCCAGTTCAGCAGCAGTAAGCATACAAGTTAATGCATTAGTAACCTAATTATTGTTAATTAATACATCATTAAGCATTAATTAACATATTAATAAACAGTAATTAATGCATTATTAGCATTAATTACATTAAATAATTGGCTATTACACATTATTTAGCATTAGTTAGCATACACGTTAATGCATTAGTAACTAGATAATTAATGTTCACATAACAATAACTACTCACATAACTCAAACCCATCTCAAAGTTTCCATTCATTGCTGGGATCTCAGAGAAGCTTGTGGTCCACCAGTTAACTGATGCTCTGGTTTGGCTCAGTATTCTCGTGTTCGGTCAGGGTTTCATTGATCTGTTCAGAGTGACCTCTGATGCAGAGTGACGGTGGGAAGCGTTTCTGTTGGATCTGAATTTGGCCGGCGATGTGGTTGGCTGTGACAATCCACCCGACAGGCTCAGGTGTCCGGCTCTGCCTGGGATTGGTTCTGGTCACACATATCTCACAGATCTTTTCTGGTAGCTTCCTCTAAATGCAGATGTGGCCTTTGGTGTGCCACAGGGTTCTGTCTGCTGCTTTTATTGTATTTACTTCCCATCAGACACATTATATATACCTTTGAAGGCATCTCTTATCGCTGCTCTGCAGATGATGTTCAGCTGCACACCTCCTTCTTCCCAAATGAAATATCTAAACTGCAGTATAATCTGTTAAACGGTGGACAGTGGGCATTTTTCCTCAGAGAAACCAGGACAAAAGTTAAATAATTATCTTTGCACCAGAAAAAAGCACGTTGGGGATAAAGGCGACACTTTGTCCTCATTGGCTGAATCCTCTGATTCTGGTTTTACTTTGGATTCTCATGTTCAAGTCTCAAGTTCGCTCCTGTTTTTATCATCTGGGAATTATTGCCAGATGTGGCGTCTTGATCAGGAAATCATTATTCGTCTTTTTATCTCAGCATGATCAGATTATTGCAACAGACTCTACACCTGTCTTCTCACGTGACCCCGGTTGGAGCAGCACAAGATGGTTTTACTGACCTGGAGATCCTCATGGACGGCTTATATCAACCGTCCAGCATGCCGTGAAGCCATATGCTGTGAGCAGGGCTTGCTGCCACATCCAAAGTTAAAACAATCAACTATCTGTGTTAACTGTTTAAAAACTAATGATGACAACCAATCAGAGCATTTTCTTGTCATCTGCCTCCACCAATCACAACATATCACCTGTCTTTGACTTGACCAATCACATCTCTCTAAATACATAAACTATTCAACTAGACTGAGCTCTGGTTTATACCAAGCTGCAACTTCCAGCGGAAGTCAATGCGGAAGTGAATAAACCTGCAGTTCCCCCTTCATCCATTCGGGGCTGCAAAACGGAGAGAATCTCCATAGACTCCCATGTTAAAAAGACCAACTTCACAGCAGGAATAAACATGTTTACAGCAGGAATAAATATGTTTACAGCAGGAATAAATATGTTTACAGCAGAAATAAACATGTTTACAGCAGGAATAAACATGTTTACAGCAGGAACTAATATGTTTACAGCAGGAATAAACATGTTTACAGCAGGAATAAACATGTTTACAGCAGGAATAAATATGTTTACAGCAGAAATAAACATGTTTACAGCAGGAATAAATATGTTTACAGCAGGAATAAATATGTTTACAGCAGGAATAAACATGTTTACAGCCTGCTACAAAAATCCATTTTAGGTTTAATAGGTCAGGTTTACCTTCATGACAACTGTGGGGGGAGTGAATTTTTTTCTAACTCGCCCGTTTAAAAGTAATTTAATCTCGAAGTTCGGCATATTTAGGGGCGTGTTCTTTTGATTGACAGGTACCCAATATCCCGCTTCAAGCAAGAAAACGTTGAACAACCGCGGTTTCTAGCTGGTTAACAACGTGACTTAGCTTAGCTCTTAGCTACAGAAAGCTTGGAGTTCGCTCGATGTCAATCATCCACCATGACGCTCTCAGCCCCCCTCTCAGCTCCACCTCTTTGCCCATATTTGTATTTTCTGGGCGAGACGACACGCATGACCCTGCCAAGATGGTGATGGTAGGAACCGCCCACCGAGCTTCAATTCAGCTCTTCAGAAACCTACTTTTATATACAGTCTATGGTTTTTTACACACACACACACACACACACACACACACACACACACACATATATATATATATATATATATGCATATATGTATATATATATGTGTATATATATATATATATATATATATATATATATATATATATATATATATATAAATATATATATATGTATTTCATGTAAATGTGGAGTAAAATCTGGAGGAGCGTTTCCACCTTGTCCAGTCTATCAGAGCGTGAATGAAGGTGGGTTGGGGGGGTCCGACCTGGTCCTAGAAGTTGGATCTCACAAACATGCCTTTTTGTTGAGTTTTGTGTTCAGTCAGATAAGATTGTCACGCGGCCGTCAGCGAGTGGCATCATGTGCACAGCTGAATTGGAAACATGTGGTTCCTGCTTGTCTTTGTTAGAGGAAGAGGAGGGAGGGATGAAGAAGAATGTTAATAAGCCCATTCCTGCATAGTTGAGGAGGAAATGCATCCTTGTATGCTGCATGTCTCTTGGAACATGTGAAGGCTGCTGTACTTGTCTCTTCGCTCGGTGTCTTATTTCTGGTGTGGATGTGCCGGCAGTCTGTAAAACTGCTCATTTCCTGTCATGTTTGCAAAGAACACGTTTAACTGACCCGATTATTCACCTGTTCTGTGTTTAGGTCCTGAGTGTCGGCAACATGCTTCTGACCTGCCGGAAAGCAGCCTTCTACACCATGATAGTGCTCAATGTCTTCTTCTGTCTCTGGATGTGTCTGTTGTGGAAACTAAGGACCGACACGAGTGGCCTTCAGAGGGGTCTGGTCCCGACCAAGAAGTTTTGGCACACACAAACTCTGACTGGACCCTTCTGGAACAAGGAGCAGAAGCAACTGGACATCATTCACAACTCCATTGAGTACTCTGCTAACTCCCTGGAGGTGCTGCAGGACTTGCTGAAAGACTCTGGACCAACTGATCCTTGTGAACTAGATTACCGAG
The DNA here is from genome assembly GCF_933228915.1 of Telmatherina bonti. Taxonomy (NCBI): domain Eukaryota; kingdom Metazoa; phylum Chordata; class Actinopteri; order Atheriniformes; family Telmatherinidae; genus Telmatherina; species Telmatherina bonti. The sequence continues at coordinate 40,550,045 of NC_136621.1, read as the reverse complement.
TCCCCCTGCAGATTCCGGACTACAACACCCTGCCAGAACGCTTCCAGGACTTCCTCCTGTACATGCGCTGCAGGACTTATCCAATGCTGATAAACCAACCCCGTATCTGTGAGGAAAAGCCCTTCCTGCTGCTGGCAATCAAGTCCTTGGTCCCGCATTTTGACCGCCGGCAGGCCATTCGTGAGACGTGGGGACAAGCCGGCGTTTTCGCCAACCAGACCGTGGTGGTCGTCTTCCTGCTCGGCACCGCCTTGCCTGCGGACAACTTCCCAAGTCTTCAGGAGATGCTGAAATACGAGGCAAAGCTTCATGGGGACTTACTGCAGTGGGACTTCAGGGACACGTTCTTCAACCTCACCGTGAAAGAAGTCCTCTTTCTGGACTGGTTCAGCAAACACTGTCCTCACGCGATGTATGTCCTCAAAGGTGATGATGACGTCTTTGTCAACACGTTACGGATCATCAACTTTCTAGACGGCATCTTGGAGTCGGATGCCAGAGACTTTTTCATCGGGGATATAATAAGTAATGCAGGTCCGCACAGAGACCAGAGACTTAAATATTACATCCCTCAGAGTGTGTTTGAGGGGGAGTACCCACCGTATGCTGGCGGAGGAGGGTACCTGCTCTCTGGTGGGTTAGTGTTGCGTCTTCACAACATATCCCAGCAGGTGGTCTTGTATCCCATTGATGATGTCTACACGGGGATGTGTCTGAAGAAGCTCGGCCTGGTTCCCAGGAGGCACGTTGGATTCAAGACCTTTGACATTGAGAAGAAGTACAGGGACAACCCCTGCATCCACAGGGGTTTGATGCTGGTCCACAGCCGGACACCGCAGGAGATGCTGAAAATCTGGCCGTGGATTGTCCACCCTGAGCTGAACTGTCAGTGAACGTGTCATCGTGCTTGTGAGTCTAAAATCACCTGGATGCTGGATTTAAAACCATCAAACTTTACTTTGCTCTGTTTCTTTTGTTTTTCTTTTTGGCCCTGAATGACCCAATAAATGCTGGTTTTACCTCATCAAAAGGGCTTTTTCCAGTTTATTCTCACAGCGCAGCATAATAAACTGCAATGAAAATACTTTATTTTCAGTTATAAGCAGTGGTGGTGGAGTCCTTCAACAACTGGGTATAGTCTCAGTTTTTTGGCATTAAAATAAAGAGCAGCTGCGGGCATTTGGCTGCCAGACATATAAACATCTTTATTATGTCTTTGTTCAATTCCAGCATGTACCCACATATACCTGTGTATACCCACATATACCTGTGTATACCCACATATACCCGAGTATACCCACTTATACCCGCGTGTACCTACTTATATCCACGTATACCTGTGTATACCCGTATATACCTGTATATACATGTGTATACCCGCATAAACCCACTTATATCTGCTTATACTCGCTTGTGCCCACTTATATCGGCTTGTAGTCACTTATATCCCCTTATACCCGCTTGTACCCACTTATACCCGCTTGGACCCACTTATACCTGCGTATACCCACTTCTACCCACGTATACCCCCTTACACCCGCGTGTACCCGCTCGTACCTTCTTATGTAACTACATATACCCACTTATGCCGGCATATACCTGCGTATACCCTGGGCGACACCACTGGTAAAAAGTGAAACTAAAATAAAGTCTCTAAAACTGGTCAGGTTGGGTTGGGTCAGGTAGTATCTATCTATCTATCTATCTATCTATCTATCTATCTATCTATCTATCTATCTATCTATCTATCTATCTATCTATCTATCTATCTATCTATCTACCTATCCACCCACCCATCCATCCATCCATCCTGTTCTGCCTTTTTTTATTCATTCATTTTATTCAATAGATCAAAACATATTTGAAAATCTGAACATATTTTCAGGTTTAAAGTTGAATGAAATAAGGAGAAGCAGAAGTAAAGTCTTATATTATCTGCTCCTTTTCACCCAAACATCAGTGCAGTAAATAAACAGCAAAACATTTATACAGAAATGAAAATAAATCTACAGAACTTGATCAGGGACAACACATCCCACCAACTAAATTTTGTTTTGTTTTTTTCTCGCTATTTTCTTGTGACTTTCAGTTCTAGAACTAATTTTTAATTATATCTCACTACATTGGACATAATTTAGTTTCCATATTATTCAAAATATCTGTTTTTTGAAAACTTCTTTAATTATCCTTTTAAACACAATTTTTTATGTTAATTCTTTCACTTCTTGGTCCCAATCATAACTCCTTTGACTGAAATACATCGCTCTTTTAATGTAGTCCTAAAGTATGGTTTCCTGAAAAACCAACATTTTTTTAAATGAATATGGACTTTTTATTTATTTTCTGAATATTTTCTGACAACAGATTTGGATTTGCTTTGAATAATATCAGTAAAATATTTTCATTAATTGGTTCCAGACATGAATCAATGACGCATTGATTAATCTGATTACCAGTATTGACCTGGTATTGGGAGTCCAGCAGTCCCTGCTGTCATGCCTGTTTCCTGTAGTGGCATCGGGGCGACACCTGCTGGACAGCGGTGGTACTACCAGCCAGGAAAAGGAAGTTCAATCAAGCGACTGATGAAGTTCACCTGCTCAGGCTGGACAGGAAGGTAGGAGTCTAACTCAAGCTCAGAGGGTTACCTTGACTTCGCTTTGACACTTAATTCAAACGTTTAGCTGAAAAGGTTTTGGATATAAAATGCCACCAAAGGGCAACGTGAGCTCGATGCTCATATTCCTGCTGACGTCCAGCAGATGCTGGAAACTCTGTGACGCACAGGTACAGCGATGTCACCTGAAATGATGCCATCTGCCTGGAAAGTCTCATGAGTGCATGTTTTTTTCTGCCTGCAGGGGAACACAGAGGGCGCCGGGAGGCCTTCAGGTGAGCTCAGCCTCCTTTTCCTTCACACAGATGCAGATTCTGCTGTTTTATCTGCGGGAATTTAAAGGAATAAAACAGAATTTAGTCGTCTCTAAATGGAAATAAACATGGAATTTAGTTTGAATGTCAAGTCGAGCAGATATTATTTCTTCACTTGTGTGGTTTCTTCTGGTGAATAAGACACCAGAGTCATCTTCATTCAGAATTCTGCTGGTTTGAAACAGTTCTCATCATTAAACTCCTTAATTTCTCAGTCAGGTCCCCCCAAACCAGCAGTCTCCTGTGAGCCGGACCAGGAAAACCTGTAAATTATAAAAACTCCACATTTTGTCTTTGTTTTCGTCAAAGTAAACAATCAGGATGTTTACATTTAGTGAATCATCCTCTTACAGAAAATCATGACTCAGATTGCTGGAGAAAAAAAGTTTAAACGATATGTTGCCTCAGGTAGGTTGGTATGTAGGTAGGTAGGTACGTAGGTAGGTATGTATATATGTAGGTTGGTAGGTAGGTATTTATGTAGGTAGGTAGTTAGGTTGTTAGGTCAGTAAGTAGTTAGGTAGGTGGAAAGGTAGGTATGGATGTAGGTTGGTAGGTAGGTCGGTACGTAGATATGTATGTAGGTAGGTAGTTAGGTCGGTAGTAAGGTAGGTCGGTTGTTAGGTCGATGTGTAGGTCGGTAGTTATGGATGTAGGTTGGTAGGGTAGGTAAGTCAGTAGTTAGGTAGGTGGGAATGTAGGTAGGTAGGTATGGATGTAGGTAGGTAGGTCAGTAGTTAGGTAGGTGGGAATGTAGGTAGGTAGGTATGGATGTAGGTTGGTAGGTAGGTAGGTCGGTAGTTAGGTAGGTGGGAATGTAGGTAGGTAGGTATGGATTTAGGTTGGTAGGTAGGTAGATCGGTAGTTAGGTAGGTGGGAATGTAGGTAGGTAGGTATGGATGTAGGTTGGTAGGTAAGTAGGTAGGTCGGTAGTTAGGTAGGTGGGAATGTAGGTAGGTAGGTATGGATGTAGGTTGGTAGGTAGGTGGGAATGTAGGTAGGTAGGTAGGTATGGATGTAGGTTGGTAGGTAGGTGGGAATGTAGGTAGGTAGGTAGGTAGGTAGGTATGGATGTAGGTTGGTAGGTAGGTGGGAATGTAGGTAGGTAGGTAGGTATGGATGTAGGTTGGTAGGTAGGTATGGATGTAGGTTGGTAGGTAGGTATGGATGTAGGTTGGTAGGTAGGTATGGATGTAGGTTGGTAGGTAGGTAGGTCGGTAGTTAGGTAGGTGGGAATGTAGGTAGGTAGGTAGGTATGGATGTAGGTTGGTAGGTCGGTAGTTAGGTAGGTGGGAATGTAGGTAGGTAGGTATGGATGTAGGTTGGTAGGTAGGTGGGAATGTAGGTAGGTAGGTATGGATGTAGGTTGGTTGGTAGGTCGGTAAGTAGGTATGTATGTATGTAGGTTGTTAGGTCGGTAGTTAGGTAAGTTGGTTGTTGGGTAGATGTGTAGGTCTGTAGGTATGGATGTAGGTTGGTAGGTAGGTATGGATGTAGGTTGGTAGGTAGGTAGGTCGGTAGTTAGGTAGGTGGGAATGTAGGTAGGTATGGATGTAGGTTGGTAGGTAGGTAGGTGGGAATGTAGGTAGGTAGGTAGGTCGGTAGTTAGGTAGGTGGGAATGTAGGTAGGTAGGTAGGTATGGATGTAGGTTGGTAGGTCGGTAGTTAGGTAGGTAGGTAGGTATGGATGTAGGTTGGTAGGTAGGTGGGAATGTAGGTAGGTAGGTAGGTCGGTAGTTAGGTAGGTGGGAATGTAGGTAGGTAGGTAGGTATGGATGTAGGTTGGTAGGTAGGTGGGAATGTAGGTAGGTAGGTAGGTATGGATGTAGGTTGGTAGGTAGGTGGGAATGTAGGTAGGTAGGTATGGATGTAGGTTGGTTGGTAGGTCGGTAAGTAGGTATGTATGTATGGATGTAGGTAGTTAGGTCGGTAGTTAGGTAAGTTGGTTGTTGGGTAGATGTGTAGGTCTGTAGGTATGGATGTAGGTTGGTAGGTAGGTAGGTGGGAATGTAGGTAGGTAGGTATGGATGTAGGTTGGTAGGTAGGTAGGTGGGAATGTAGGTAGGTAGGTAGGTCGGTAGTTAGGTAGGTGGGAATGTAGGTAGGTAGGTAGGTAGGTCGGTAGTTAGGTAGGTGGGAATGTAGGTAGGTATGGATGTAGGTTGGTAGGTAGGTAGGTAGTTAGATAGTTAGGTCGGTCAGTAGATAGGTTTCGGATCACGTTGCTGCTTCGCTGACTTCATTCCTGCTTGTGCAAAAATCCAACTTGAGTTTGTTTCACAAGACGGATGGAAAGCTGCGAGACAGAATAACAGAAGTCGTTCAGCTGTTAGTCTGGAGGAGGATCAGACGGTAATATCTTCACTCTGCACATTAATGAGTCTCTTCTGTTTGTAATAAAACCTGTAAATAATCCTGAAGAAGGATTTATGATAAGTTATGAGTTTGATTCTTGGCGTCCAGCTGTTGGATGTGGTGAAGGTGAACACCTCCATGTTGGGGATGAAATGCTGGAACATCTGGAGGTACATGTGGGGCCAGATGTGTCTGCTTCTTGGCTCTGACTTCATGTTCCACTTTTTTTTCCTGTGACTTTCAGACGAGCAGTGCTCGTATAATCGGTGGTGTAATCTGTCTCTGCAGATGGAGGTGACGGCAGCGCTTTCTTCGCTCTCCGGAGTTGCCACCAGCTCCTCCGTAGCGACAGCGGGGAGTTCTTCTCCCCGGACTACCTGTGCTCCAACCCACCTTTGTGGTGCAACTGGACCATCCAGGTGGACCCTGAGAAGAGGATTCATCTCCACCTGGAAGACTTGACCCCGGATGAAGCCTGCCAACAGAAACAGGACCAGATCCATGTGGATGAACCGGCTGGTCATTTAGGAGGCCACAAGGTGCTGCAGAAGTGCTGGCAGGAGGCTAAGTACACATCCTCGTCCAACACGCTGTATGTGGTGCTGCTGATTGGCGGCTGGCCCAGCCCCTCTTACAGGGGCTTCTACGGCCGCTACCAGGCGTTTGGACCGCCGGTGGTCTACAACCCGCGTGAGGGCTTTGCGATGGGGCGAAAAGCAACGGATCCAGCCCTGGCTCTGGAGGACTTTGCAGACTTTGGATCGGTTTTGGACGGTGAACAACTGGAGGCGGCTCATTCTGAAGCCACGTATGATTATTATGATCAACATGTCGCCATGGCAGCAGGGATGCCCTGGGAGTCCGATGCTGCAGAGGTGGGTGCACAAACACTGGGTTCATGTAGGAGTAGGCGACCTGCAGGGAGTCCAGCAGGTCTCCTGGGAGGAACTTCAGGCACAAGTTGGTTCCCAGTCGTTATGTGTCGTCTACTTTCTCCTGAATAATCAATACAAATGACAAGAAACTTTTTCATCATAAAAATAATTCAAATAATTCATGTGGGTGTTTTTAACAGCCGTCAGCTGTGTTTCCGTCGCCTCTAAAACTGCTCCAAACCTAAACATGGCAATAAAAACATGCAAATCGAAATGCAGCAACGTATCGCGATGTGTTTACGGGATTATTCGTGTCCAGAGAACGTCGCAGAAACACTTTTCACATCTACTGCAAGTTTTCCTCCTCCTGTCCCCGCTGCAACCAAGACGTCTGCTGGTCTTTCTGCAGAAACATTTCTTTTTATACCGCAATGGGGACCTGGACCGGTTCATCAGAGACCTCCATGAAGGATCCCACCGTCTCACTCCTCGCTGTTCCTGACCAGAATGTAGCGGCTATGTTGGGACATGGTGGGCATCAACAAACCAACCAGACTGCCACCAATCTGGTCCACCCATACCTGAATCCCAACCTGCATCCATGTATCCATGTAGACCCGCATCCTGATCAGTTTCCTGACCCGCATCCATGTGGGCCTTCATCCTGACCCGCATCCATGTGGGCCTTCATCCTGACCCGCATCCATGTGGGCCTTCATCCTGACCCGCATCCATGTGGGCCTTCATCCTGACCCGCATCCATGTGGACCAGCATGTAGTGTATCGTGACATTTACCAGTCAATAAATTGGTTTTAACCGAGTCTTTGTGTTTTGCTGAGTCGACTGCATTTCTTCATGTGATTGTTTGGTCAAAGGTTGAAATACAACTTCCTGCGCAACAGCGACCTCTGGAGGCGAAGAGTTTTCACTGCAGCTTCAACACCTGCTTGTTTTTTACCAGCTGCTCTCCAGATGTGTTGAGAATTTCCTTTATCTGCATCGTCCTCGTTGGCAAAGATGCCAACGAGGACGATGCAAATTTGCATTTGTGTAAAATTCTGTGTGACGGATTATAAATCTTAGGAATCCTCTTCCTCTCTCAGGTCGACAACCTTCATCCCTCTTCTGACAACCGCAGCCATGTCTATCAGTTCCTGGCCGCCCCCACTGAGTCGTCATCCATGCCGAAGGCATTCAGGTCGGGACGAGAAACGGATCACAGCCATTCAAGCCAGTCTGACTCTGCTGGTCTTCCTCCATCTCCACTGCAGCAACACCACCGTCAGCATGATGGCCTCAAACGCAGCACCAACACCTCATCAGGTAAAACGGTAGAAGATGCTGCTGCAGAGGCTGAGCGACGACCAAAGGGCAAGATGGAGCAGAAGACTGCTCATGGTTCAGAACAAGCAGGAGATGATGACCGAGTGAAGGTCAGAAAAGCTTCGGACCAGCTCCTCCCATCGTCTGATGGGCCAGAACCACCGCTCACCGACCAGAAACGTCCTTTTCCCAACATGGTGGAGCAGCGATCAGATCACAGAGGGAACTGTGAGTACTCTGGTTTCACTTTTGTTTTTGCTGTTTCAAATCAATCAAATCAAAGATGCTTTATTCATCCCTGAGGGGAAATTCAAAGTTCAAGCCAGCTTATCCAAGGTTTGACATACCAGACATGTGACATTATTGACAAAAGAGTAAAACAGAACCAAGCTTAAGCTCAGGCCACGCAGCCAAAGCTCAGGCCACGCAGCCAGTTTTACCGGCGCCACCTTATAACCGATAAAAACGGAGATACATTAGGAAAATAGTGGGTCGAGGGAAATAAGGTCATGGAACTCCGGGCCGCACCACAAGATGACGCAATCCAAAGAGACAGAAAAAAGTCCAAAAGAGACAGCGTCTATGAACATGTCTTCTTCCGTTCTCAGGGGGGGTTGCACCGTCCCAAGGCCGCTGAGAAGCCAAATCCAGATATGATTATTGTTTGGGTTCCATGCGAGGAAAACAATTTGCCTTCGATCTTGAGTCCATAGCAGGTCTCAGGCGGCAGCTCCAAACAGCTGAATGGGGGGGTCAATTTCCACCATTTCTAGCAGACATCCTCTCCATGTTATTGATTCTGCGGACCAGCTCCAAGACCTCGGCCAAATGACCAGTATGGACCAGACTGGTATCCTGCTTATGGTCGAGTCCGGTCAATGCAAGAGTCTGTGCACTGCTAGCCCGGCACATACCGTTACAGAATTCCGGCAGTCTGCCAGTTGTTGCCAGAATCTCACGGGTCTTCAGGTAGATCAGAACTCTGCCAGCACTAATCAGCAGAATCCCGATCACCAATAATCCAAAGATGTAAACATCCTCCACGTCCTCAGAGAACAGAACCGCCAGACACATCGGTCTCCACCTGGTCCATGAGTCCTGAACGTATCCAGCCGGAAGCGTCCCCTCAGGACATGCGGGCTCCCCTCTGCCAGATCTTTGAGTTGAGAAAATTTGATCAATTGCGTTGAGAGACCAGCTGATTAAATCCATGATGTAAATTTGAGTGGAAGTAAAGAGATGTAAAAAGAGGCTCCGAGTCAGACAGGACAAAGTCGCAGGGCAGAGTGGGAGGGAGGGGAGGAAACAGGAGCAAAGAGAAAACGTCCGCCTTCGCTGAGAGCAGAAGTGGAATGGAACTAATGAGATTACAGATCAGATGTACTTTCACCAAGAAGCATAATTCAAAGTTTAAATACGGTTTTCCCCGTTTGTACACAAATTATGTCAAAATGGAGGAAGTGGGGTCTGCTTCAGATGAAGGAAATAAACGCTAGAAAGTTGACTTTTTTTCCTCCCCATTAATCCCCATTCAGCAGAAATCTGGATATCAGGGCTGAATGCAATTCCCATTTGTCTAACTCGCTACTGTTTTTAAATTCTGTTCACATTAGAATAAAATAAATTACATTATGTTCCTCCAACCGTTCTGGCACTTGCGGTGAAAGCATCGTTTAGATACAACCTTTCCTTCGTGAACAGCGTTAAGTTGTTCTGGGAGTTCTTTCAGCCTTCGCTCATATCTGAGCTGCGACTCGGTCCTGTTTCAGAATCACTCAGCAGGAGCAGGCCTTGTCGTCGTAGCAACCCCAAGGAGCAGGCCTTGTCGTCGTAGCAACCCCAACTTGCGGGAACAGGTGTGTGTGTGTGTGTGTGAGAGAGACTGGACCGCGCACACACACCTCCCTAGATACAGTAATATATTGTGATTTAGAGGAACAGGATGCATTTAATGACCAATCTACAGATTTTATTGTTTTATAATGGATGACAGTGATTCAGTGATGTCATTTAGGGTGTGTATACAGACACACACCATCCGTCATGCCGTAGGCGTGTCTACACATCGGTTTGTTCAGGCCCCTCATCTCACTCATTAGGACCTTCGCTGTCAACACACCCACAGACTGCTCCGTCTTTGTGAAATTCCCGACACACTGAGACAGCAGCTGCATTTGTACTAAAATTTCCTCAAAATGCTCAATTTTTTAAAATGTAATCTTGTTTCTGTTTGCCTCTCGCAGTCAACAGAAAAAATCACTCTGAAACTCCACATCTTCCTGGTGGTGAGTCGTTCCTGTCTCTGGATCCTTAATTCTACTCAAACTGCACCTTTATTTGTAGTAACATTAAATTCTGATTCAGTTTTAAGTGGCTGAAATGACAAAACTGGTTGTCGAGACTTTTTGTGCCACAGCTTTGATGCTTAACGTCGGTGAGGTTTGGGTTTGTGGCAGATCACCTGTTCGAAGTGGCCGTCGAGGTGAATTTCAGTCAGGATTTGGAGGAGTCCTGGGACAACCTGGCCAGGTTGCTGCTGCTGTCAGTCAAGGCTTCGGTATGTTCAATGTGAAGCCAGAAAAGGAGGAGAAACAGGATAAGAGGGATGATGAAGAGGCTCAACGCATCACTTTGTCTGCAGATCAGCAAGCAGCTGGACGCTCTGCAAAAACAAATGTCCTTGTCCTCAAAAAGAATAAAAAGGTTTGTTCAAAACACTTTCATATATCAGACGCTTTATAAGTCCAGGGTGATCAAGAAGGTTGAAAAGATGCAAACAAAAAAACCTTTTATGCAACACTTATCAGGTCAGTTTACAGACTAAATGTTTTGGGAGAAAAGCTGCAGGACTATCTTCATGTCCAGCTTTGACGCACTCGGCTCAGAAGCTGCTCCAACATGTGATGCATGCTGCTGCTGTGTGCAGGCTGAATGCAGGAGCGCTGTACATCCTCTGGCTGCAGATTGGACAGGGACCTGGAGGTGTGCACATCCACAGAGCCGTCCACTCTGCCATGCAGGGGCTGCTTTCTACGGGAATCAGCCTCAGAGTCAACCGCAGGAACGCCGTGGTCATGTCCGTGTCCACTGCAGGTACAGCACGGCCTTAGCTCCGTTTCTTCTGGAGGGAGAAAAGTACCGCAATGTAATGTTTAAATACAGCTGGGTGGACTCCGGTCCTCGAGGGCTGCAGTCCTGCAAGTGTTGGATGTTTCGCCGCCGCAACACATTCTGCCAACTATCAGACTTGATTAGCAGACTTGTGCAGGGCTGGAAGTCAGTTAGCCATTGGTTTCAGTCAGGTGTGTTGCAGCAGGAAAACATGTAAAACCTGCAGGATGGTGGACCTTGGCGACTGGGGTTTGTAAACCCTGCATAGTATCACAAATCCAGAGAAACCAGTTCTTCTTCCTAAATGTAGCAGCCATGGTGGTCTTCTCCTCTTAACGCCTGCCTGAGTCGATGGTGGGTGAATAAATGATCATTCAAATCAGCTTTATTTGTACAGTCGCTTCACAGCACTGTTGTCTCAGGACACTTTACATCCACATCATTTCAGGCCAGTTCATACATATCCTATAACAGAAACCAACTGATTGCATCGAGTCATGACTTGGATCCAATCCTCCATCCTGAGCTGCACGAGGCGACAGTGGGAAGGAAAAAACTCCCCTTTAACAGGAAGAAAACCTCAGCAGAACCCGGCTCAGGGAGGGCAGCCATCTGCCTCAACTGGTTGGGGTGGAGAGGACAGGAAAGACAGATCTACATGTACAACTGCACTTATTCAGGAAGACCTGCGGAAAAAAGGAGAAATAAGTTAGAGACGGTAATATTGTCATATATTTATACAATAATATATTAGAGAAATAGAGCAAGGTACTTCTCAGTGTATCAGGTAACATCCCCATTGCTACATCAGTAATGGATGGCCAGACTACCCATAACTATAAGAGCAATGAGCAGAACCTGGACAGTTGGGTCCCGTGCATGCAGACTCCAACTCAGGAGATGCTCATATCCTAACTATAAGAATCATGGAAAAGGAAGGTTTTCAGCTCCATCTTAAAGGTGTGGAGGGAGTCTGCCTCCCGAACCCACGGTGGGAGCTGGTTCCATAAGAGAGGAGCCTGATAGCTAAAGGCCCTTCCTCCCATAGGACTCTTTGAGACTCTGGGAACCACCAGTAAACCTGCAGTCTCGCTGCTTCTCTGGTCAGCTTTCCCGTGTGTCAGGCAGACCACCGGTTTCTGGTGACATATTCTTCATCAACATGGACTCCATTTTCACCGTTACGCCAATGATACCCTACTCTACATCTCCACTACATCCATCATCGCCATCATTCTCTCCACCGTCATGAACGCACCACGTCTTCATCACTTCCAGTCTCGATTACTGCAAAAACCTTCATCTTCAAAGACTGCCATTCATCCAATGTTTGCTGCTGACTACGAGAACACCACTAACCCAACGACGCCCCATTCAGTGCTCCTCCTTGCCTGTCTGACCTTCTACACCACCACCGTCCCACCACTGCCTGTGCTCCATCATCCTCGCACCCATCGCCTGCAGGATACTCCGGACTCTGGGAGGACCGAGTCTTTGCCACCTCTGGAACTCCCACGACCCAGCAGAACCTCGGACTCTGTACAGAACATCAGTCCTCTGATCTCTGATCTGATGGTTGTGTTTGAGCTTGTTAAAAGTGATGATACATCTGCAGAAAGACCATAAATAATGAAAGAAAATATTAAAAGAATTTCTTTCTGCAGTTAAACGTTTCGGAAGGTTGATTATTCCGCGCTGTATTGGTGCATTGTGCCGCTTTTCTTCTAAAGTTGGGACTAAAGTGTGATTTACGGTGAAGAAACCTGTTTGGAGACTCTGAGCAGCTGCTTGAATACGTTTCAGATGTAAACGAGTGCGGGACCCAGCTGGTTTTATGTGACGTGAATGCGGACTGCATGAACCATTTCGGTACATATTCCTGCCACTGCCGGCCGGGCTTTCAGGACGAGTCTCGCCTGGGATCAGGAGGAACCATCTGCATGGACACCAAGGCTGCAGGTTTGCTCTGACTGGGAGCAGCTGGTGGATCACATGGCGCCGCACGCCGGCCACTGACTTCTCCGTTATCTGTCCTCAGGTTGCAGCTCCGGTCTGTCCTCGGAGACGAAGGGCGTCTACGTGCTGTTCTTCCTGCTCAGCTCGCTCATCCTGACGCTGCTGGTGGTGGCCGGCACGTTGTACCACCGCCACCATCGGGGGGCGTTCCTGGTGCGCTGCCAAAGCAGCAGCAGCCTCTCCCCTCCCGACCCAAACAACAACCACCACCATCCTGATGACGGCTACTCCAGCCCCACTGAATCGGACCTGCCCCCACCGCCTCCACCTGCCAGGGGGACCAGAGATGGCTGGGTTCCGGTGAAGGAACGCCGGCCACCGATGGACCTGCCGCTGCTGCGCTTCAGCCCGCTGCTACCACCCGATGGCTACACCGATCCACAGGATGCTGGGAAGATGTGAACAAAGTATTTCATCTACATCCATAAAATCTCTTTAGTTTTCTTTCTTTGTGTCTGGATGATCCTGTTGTCCACTCGGTGAAACCAACTCCATTAAAATCACAACAAAACAGCATTTTCTTGGTGCTCTGGACTTTAATTGAGGCTGTATTTACAAAACCACAGAGCTGGAAATTTTACATGACCACGGTTATGGCTGCCAACGCTCCCTGAAGGCATCGCTTTGCCTTTATTCTGTGATTTGATTGTTCTCCGTTTCAGTCTCAACGTTTGGCCTCTAACACCGCCTTCCGTTTTGACTCAACCAGAGTTATATAACAATGTCTTGAGAATAATGTGCTGAGTACAAAAGTTTGCAAGTTTATGCAACTTCCAAAAGATGTTGGTCCCAGTAAAATAAATGGGATTTAACTGGAATGAACCAAAAACCAGGTCAGGCCTACTTCCACATCATTTGATGTTTAAATGAAGCAAAAGGGTAAAAATTTAGTATGAAAGGAAATTTTCATACCTTTTCAGTTTTTTTTAAAATATTATTGAATTTACATTTTTGAGTACAAACAACAAAACGCAAACAACGAACCGTGCCAGACAAGTTGACAGAAATACAAAAGCAGTCGACAATTATGCATGTGTTGTTTACATTTCAACATTCACAAATAGTGTATACAGTAAATACCGTCTTCATTTTATATAGATGTTGTAATTTGGCATTGAGCCAAGAAGGGTCCCCATATTGCAATATGTCTATGTTGTCTGTCCATATTGTTTAACCGGAGTTGTTCCATTTGAATGACAAATCATTTCCTTCAGCCAGTGCTCAAAATTTGGGGGAGTGGAGGATTTCCAATTTAACAATTAGTTTTTTAGCAACCACCATACCAAGCTGTAAGGCCAACAGCATGTCCGTCGTGTATCTTAGATTGTCAGTTAAATGTCCAAATATTGCCAGGTTGGGATCTGGTTCAATATTTCTAGAATAACAATTAGAAAACCATTCAGAAATTGTAGACCAAAAACCAAATAATTGAGGACAGAACCAAAATAGGTGGGCAAGTGTTCCTTCAGCAGAGGAACATTTATCACACTGGGAGGAGACTGCAGGAAACAATTTGTTCAATTTTGTTTTTGAATAGCGTAACCTATGGATCACTTTATACTGAATAAGTCGGTAACGATATGTAACGGCAACGGTAACGGCAATGATATGGCTTTATCCCAAAGTTCATGTGACACCTCTGAATTTAAATCCTGAGCCCAGGCTACCCTCAAGTGTTCCGTATTGACAGAGGTAGTAAAGCAATTTACAAACCTGGAAATCAAGTGTTTAGAGTCGCAGATTGTCATAAAAAGGATGAGTGGTTGGAATAGATTCAAAATTTTCAAACGTTTGTTTCACATAACGCCTAATTTGAAGGTAGCGAAAGAAGTGTGAATTTGGAATGTTGTATTTATCCTGTAATTGAGCAAAAGAGGCAAAGTAACCATTAATATATAGGTCAGCCAAAGATCTGATGCCTTTTCTTTTCCAAATACCAAATGCTGTGTCCATTTGCCCAGGCTTACCTTTTCATAGTTTTGTCACAGATTACATTTTTGGGAAAAATCAGAAAATCCCTTAATCTCTTTCCACTTGGGATTTTATAAACTATAAATCTGATCCACCCAGTTTCCCCTGTGCATACACACATTTCATATCAAAACAGGAAATCTAGTTGGCTATAAACGAATGTCTGGTGCGAAGAAGCTGCTATGACGTTGTGCTAGTTCACTCAAAGCACCTGGTTTCTCAGACTACATCACAATTCTCATGTTTTTAACTCCCCACCGTTTAAAATCTGTTCATGTTGGTGGAAAATATCAGAGCCTTCTGGCGCTCATGGTTCAAGAAATTTTCTGATATAACTTTTTGCTTGCAAACGGCGCTCGGTTGTTTGAGGGGTTCTTTCAGCCTTCACTCATCTGAGCTCTGACTTGTTTCAGAATGACTCAGCAGGTACAGAATGTCTGTCGTCATAGCAACGCCAACAGCAGGCCCTGTCGTCATAGCAACAGGGAAAATGAGTTAAACTCTATATATATAAAAGATGGGCGGAGCCTCTGTGACGTCACCCGTAGGTTTCTGAAGAGCTGAATTGAAGCTCGGTGGGCGGTTCCTACCATCACCATCTTGGCAGGGGCATACGTGTCGTCTTGCCTGGAAAATACAAATATGGGCAAAGAGGTGGAGCTGAGAGGGGGGCTGTGAGCGTCATGGTGGAGGTGGAGGAGATCGGGTACCTGTCAATCAAAAGGACACGCCCCTAAATATGCCAAATTTCGAGATTAAATTACTTTTAAACGGGCGAGTTAGAAAAAAATTCACTCCCCCCACAGTTGTCATGAAGGTAAACCTGACCTATTAAACCTAAAATGGATTTTTGTACCAGGGTGTAAACATGTTTATTCCTGCTGTAAACATGTTTATTTCTGCTGTAAACATGTTTATTTCTGCTGTAAACATGTTTATTCCTGCTGTAAACATGTTTATTCCTGCTGTGAAGTTGGTCTTTTTAACATGGGAGTCTATGGGGATTTGCTCTGTTTTGCAGCCCCTAGTGGATGAAGAGGGAACTGCAGTTTTATGCACTTCCGCATTGGCTTCACTTTTCAGGTTGCTGCTTGGTTCCACTGAATGCATACATGTCTGACTTGTTTCTATATTTTCATGGCGGGGCTGAACCACAATCCCATTCTTCCCATCTTCTCCTTTCCAGTGAACAACCAGTTTCTGACCAAGCTAGTTGTTTTCGTTCTTATTCCTTTTAAATTCCTCTCAATCAGCTGCACTCTGTTCAGGAAGTCGCTGGTAAAAACACAAAGTAAGCATCCAGCAGGTGGACCGATAGTTTGGAAATGATTTGCTTCATTTGTCCCAGAAGATCTGGATCTTTTCATAGATTCAGTTCCGTTAAGCCTTGTTTCCACCAATGGGAGCGAGCCGGGACGCGGTCTGGTTGGTGTTCCACCTCTCAGGTAAAGGTACAGTTGGGTGTAGGAACACAACATCCTGACCCAACCTCATTGGTGTAAATGGGGCTTCAGTGTTCAGTGTTGATCAGTAATTCGTCCAGATCAGCTCAAACTGACTGAAGTGAAGGGAAATAACGGTGAGTTGCATTTTGGCAACAAACAGCAGCTTTGTGCAGAAACGTGCATGTGGGCTGTTTCCCCAGGTTTACTAGGCCATGACTGCAGGGACATATTGTGAGATCTATTAGATCAGTCATGATGAAACGATGTTCATGCACAAACCGTAATCATGAAGGGATGCGAGAACTTAAACAACCTCATGCTATGTTTGCATCTGTAAGACCTGCCGTTTGTGTGATGGATTTAGAAATGTAATCTGAGGGGAATTATTATGATTGCTGTTTTCTTTACCTAAGTCTGAGACAGCCTTGTGCCTAAATATCTGAATTATCTTTGTTTTTCTTTAAAGTTTTATTGCAATTATTCCTAGCAGCCACAATTACAGCAAACAAGCTAATCAGTGACAGTTGTTTTTCTTAAATGGTAAAATTTATTCTCAATTTTCTTTTAAATTTCCTTCCAGGAAAACCACATCTGGACTTCACGTTCTCAAATGTGTGGTTTTAGGAGGATTTTATATGGTCTACATGTGAAGAACATGTAATCTACATGTATATTACATAGTAATTTACATGTGTTTAATGTTTTTCACTTGTGGATCCCATGAAATTGTTAAAAAAAACAAACATGTTTACGCATGTTGTTCACATGTAAAAACATGATAATCCCATGTAGATTACACATGGTTCACATGCAGTTTTCATGTTATTCAGACATGATTCACACGATTCACTTGAAGATCACATAAATAACATTCTCAGACATGATTCACATGTGAACCGCATGTAGTTTTTTTTTAATTTTTTTTTTTTTTAATCGTATTTCAATCACCTGTCAGTGTTTAAAAAAAACATGGTTTGTCTTTAAGGGTTATTATGAACACTTGCATGGAATAAAAGTTCTTTTATAAATACGGTAAAAGAGGAAATACGGTACATGCGCTGTTTATTTTGTGTGCATACTTTCTGGCTGCATCAGTGCAGTTATATAAAGTTTTCTATAAAAGCTAATGAGATGGTGAGATAAATGTACCCCAACAGAGTTTTAAAGGTTTCAGGACCTTAGATATTTTAAATGGTGAATATGTCTGTCTGTCTGTCTGTCTTCCCTTAGACCCTTAAAAAAAGAGATTGTCAGGGCACTACTGAGAATAAACAGCCGATATCAAACCTCCATGTTTTAAATCTCTAGTAGGTAATGTTGCTGAGAGACATGTTTCCTGTGGGTGAAGCGGTTCCTCGTCCTGATAGTAGTCTATACATTCTGTAATCATGAACAATAAGAAATATAGTTAGACCCCTCAGTTTACTGTAAATCTGTAAAAACTCTGACCAATCCAAACGTTCCGACCCAAATGGAGTTGTTCATTTCTTATATTTCGTAACTTCTTCTCCCGGCTCCCCTCCTCCCCCTCCAGCAGCACATACCTGATAGCCACACCCTGCATATAAACAGTGTGTTAGGATGAAAATACAAAGTAGTGAAGAAGAAACTCGGAAGGCAAACATGGCTGAGAAAATGCAGGAAGGATTTCCCGACCCGGCTCGGTTTATTTGCCTCCTCCTGCTAAACAGCCGAGAAAGAGAAAATCATTGGTGGAAAAAACTGCGGATAAAAAAGCCTCGGATCACGCAAGAAGCAAAACCAGAGGGGGAGGGGCCAATGCAAGGGGAGGAGCCAAGACAGGGGAGGGGCTAAGACAGGGTCATGCTAGCTCTGAAACATCACCTAGCCCAGCTTTAAGTAAGATTATAGAAAGTTATTTTAACAGTTAGGTACAGTTAACTGTCGACCAGTGAGGTTTTCAGAAACATCACAGCACTGAGACTGTGCTAGCTAAGCCTGAAATGACATTTGTTTGAGCACAGCGCACAGAAACATTTTAGTCCTGGTTCACGTTCCAGAACATGTAACTAGATCGAGTCCTGTTTAAAAGACGAGGACGGCTTTGTGTCTATATGTAACTATAAATCTGGGTGAATTAAAGTAACCTTACTGCAAGGCTCCATGTTGGGGCCACTGCTGCTCAACATATACATGCTCCCACTCGCTCTAATTATTAACAACAAATTATGTTACCCTAGTTACGCTGATGACACAACCATCTGAGCCAGATATTGTAGTTTGCTCTAAACTGATCAGATGCATTGATCCAAATAAAGCCTGGATAATCCAGAACTTTCCTCTGTTAAATGAAGACAAAACGGAAATAAGAGTTTTTGGAGTCAAATGATAAAAACAGCTAAGTTCAAAACCAGCAACAAAAGCCAGAGATTTGGGTCTAGTCCTGGACTTGCACGTGAAGTCTAGCAGTTAAATAAAGACAGATATGACGTCTCCTTTTATCCCTTTAAAGAACATCTGGAGGATTAAATCATGACTCAGCAGGATTTCTGCATGATGTAAAGCACTGAATTGTTTCGGACCAAAATAGTGAATAAATTTGACCAAAGCCTCGTAACTGGATGCTGGCGTAAAAATAGTGTTGCTACCACTGTATTTGTAATGGTACACTGAAATGAAATAATTTACATTATCACAGTAACTTGACTGTGTTGCTGAAGGGCACTCCAGCAGGAAGCGTGGCCTGTTGTGGTCCCGTGACTTCCATGCCTCCAGCAGCCCACCTGGGATCGCTGTGTGTGGGGAGTAAAGTGCCGGCCCACCCAGCAGAAACCACTTTAATAAGCTTACAGCAGCTAATCCTGAGCAGTGTGCTGTCGCTGGGGGGGGGTCTGCTGTAAAAATGCTTTATTACTGGGTGCTGTTCACCGATGCTGTTGTACCTGCTGTCTCTGGAAGACGGTGAATATTTATCTCATTTTAATGAACTGGGGACGAAGATGACTCCATGACGACGACGTTCTGGGATTTCAACATGTTTAAAAGCCAACTGGTTGGTTTTTCAGGGCTGTGCACGGTGGGGTGCATTGTCTCTCCTCAGCCTTTATGTTGCTGTCTGGTTGAAATAACTGCTCTGGTTATTCTCCTCACGTCCAGCAGGTAGAATCAGCAAGGACAGCATCACTGGGCAGCTGTCCGCGGGGTGAGGAAGGGAGGTATTTGGTGGTGGATCCACCCTCCAGGCTCAGCTTCCATCCTCTGCTGGCAGCCTGAGGTCAGGAAGGCCAGGCCTCTTCAATGCTTCACATCCAAAGAACCATGATGGGCATCCCCCTGCTGAGCAGCAGTCTTGACCCACAATCCCTTGCACATTCACCCCCTACCCACCCACAATATATCTGTTACAGCGATGCTTCTACACACACATAAATGAGCATCATGTTTGTGTCAACAATATTCAGCAATGGAATCTGTTTTAACCGGAGTGAAATTGTGGTTTGGTTGGATAAACCAGATCTGAGGACCTTTAAAACGCACTATCTGGTTGGAATTACGAGTATTTTTGCCAGAAAGACGCTAAAAGGAGAATGGATGAAGGGAAGTACATCTACTGAAAAAGCTAAAAAGATTTTTCATATTTTTAAATATGGAAAAACATCTTTTAGATTGCGAGAAAAGAACTGGAGTAAATTTGGGAGAAGCTGTTCGATGTACATTTACCTGTTGTTTTAATCTAGTTCAAAGCATGAAATGAGAACAAATGAGGCAATGACACGTGGAACTTGGCCAAAGCTGGTCTCCATGTGTGTTAAAACTGGGCAAGGAAATGTTGGGGAGCTAGCAAGATGTGAAAGTGACGCCCTGTCTTAGCCCCTCCCAAATCATGCCCCCTCCCCTTGTCTTGGCCCCTCCCTCTGGTTCTGCTCCTTGCGTGATCCGAGACTTTTTTATTCGCAGCTTTTTCCACCAACGATTTTCTCTTTCTCGGCTGTTTAGCAGGAGGAGGCAAATAAACCGAGCCGGGTCGGGAAATCCTTCCTGCATTTTCTCAGCCATGTTTGCCTTCCGAGTTTCTTCTTCACTACTTTGTATTTTTATCCTAACATGCTGTTTATATGCAGGGTGTGGCTATCAGGTATGCGCTGCTGGAGGGGGAGGAGGGGAGCCGGGAGAAGAAGCTTACGGAATATCAAAAATGAACAACTCCATTTGGGTCGGAACGTTTGGATTGATCAGTTTTTACAGATTTACAGTAAACTGAGGGGTCTAACTATATTTCTTATTGTTCATGATTACAGAATGTATAGACTACTATCAGGACGAGGAACCACTTCATCCAGAGGAACATGTCTCTGAGTAACATCCCAGCTTTAAGAGAAAGTATGAAGATGGATCCTGAGTTAGTTGTTAGTAGGAAGAAAATCTGCCATATTTTTGTAGTGGTGCTTTAAAAAGACACTTAGAAATGTCTTTTTCCTTAAAGGGACATTGTGAAACATTTTCTGTTGTTTACTGCGTGTTGTGTGTTATAACTAGTCTATTAAAACCTCTGCTGATGATTTTACGTAATTAGCCAAAAATTTTAGATCTGTTACAACCAAAGACAGATGAGCCAAGAAGTGTTTTTCTGCAAGCCGGTGCACAGTGATGGAGATCAGCTAGAGAGGCTTACTAAAGATTTAAAATATGTTTACTTGTCATTTAAAAAAATGCAGGAGCAGTCATACGCAGCAGCAGCGCAGGAACCGTTTTCACCATCGCCATGAAATATTGTGTCCGTCTGCGTTTCCGTCTGCCTTTCCGTCTGCGTGTCAGTCTGCCTGTCCGTCTGCCTGTCCGTCTGCGTGTCAGTCTGCCTGTCCGTCTGCCTGTCCGTCTGCCTGTCCGTCTGCGTGTCAGTCTGCGTGTCCGTCTGCGTGTCCATCTGCCTGTCCGTCTGCGTGTCCGTCTGCCTGTCCGTCTGCGTGTCCGTCTGCGTGTCCGTCTGTGTTTCCGTCTGCGTGTCCGTCTGTGTTTCCGTCTGCCTGTCCGTCTGCGTGTCCGTCTGCGTGTCCGTCTGCGTGTCAGTCTGCCTGTCCGTCTGCGTGTCCGTCTGCCTGTCCGTCTGTGTTTCCGTCTGCCTGTCCGTTTGCGTGTCCGTCTGCCTGTCCGTTTGCGTGTCCGTCTGCGTGTCCGTCTGCGTGTCCGTCTGCCTGTCCGTCTGTGTTTCCGTCTGCCTGTCCGTCTGCGTGTCCGTCTGCCTGTCCGTCTGCGTGTCCATCTGCCTGTCCGTCTGTGTTTCCGTCTGCGTGTCAGTCTGCGTGTCCGTCTGCGTGTCCGTCTGTGTTTCCGTCTGCCTGTCCGTCTGCGTGTCCGTCTGCATGTCCGTCTGCGTGTCCGTCTGCCTGTCCGTCTGTGTTTCCGTCTGCGTGTCAGTCTGCCTGTCCGTCTGCCTGTCCGTCTGCGTGTCCGTCTGCCTGTCCGTCTGCCTGTCCGTCTGTGTTTCCGTCTGCGTGTCCGTCTGCGTGTCAGTCTGCCTGTCCGTCTGCCTGTCCGTCTGCGTGTCCGTCTGCCTGTCCGTCTGCGTGTCAGTCTGCCCTTCCGTCTGCGTGTCCGTCTGCGTGTCCGTCTGCCTGTCCGTCTGCCTGTCCGTCTGCCTGTCCGTCTGCGTGTCCGTCTGCCTGTCCGTCTGCGTGTCAGTCTGCCTGTCCGTCTGCCTGTCCGTCTGTGTTTCCGTCTGCGTGTCCGTCTGCCTGTCCGTCTGCCTGTCCGTCTGCGTGTCCGTCTGCGTGTCCGTCTGCCTGTCCGTCTGCGTGTCCGTCTGCCTGTCCGTCTGTGTTTCCGTCTGCGTGTCAGTCTGCCTGTCCGTCTGCGTGTCCGTCTGCCTGTCCGTCTGTGTTTCCGTCTGCGTGTCAGTCTGCCTGTCCGTCTGCGTGTCCGTCTGCCTGTCCGTCTGTGTTTCCGTCTGCGTGTCCGTTTGCATGTCCGTCTGCCTGTCCGTCTGCGTGTCCGTCTGCTTGTCCGTCTGTGTTTCCGTCTGCGTGTCTGTTTGCATGTCCGTCTGCGTGTCCGTCTGCCTGTCCGTGTCCGTCTGCGTGTCCGTCTGCCTGTCCGTGTCCGTCTGCGTGTCCGTCTGCCTGTCCATCTGCGTGTCCGTCTGCGTGTCAGTCTGCGTGTCCGTCTGCGTGTCCGTCTGCCTGTCCATCTGCGTGTCCGTCTGCGTGTCCGTCTGCGTGTCAGTCTGCCTTTCCGTCTGCGTGTCAGTCTGCGTGTCAGTCTGCGTGTCAGTCTGCGTGTCCGTCTGTGTTTCCGTCTGCCTGTCCGTCTGCGTGTCCGTCTGCCTGTCCGTCTGTGTTTCCGTCTGCGTGTCCGTTTGCATGTCCGTCTGCCTGTCCGTCTGCGTGTCCGTCTGCCTGTCCGTCTGTGTTTCCGTCTGCGTGTCCGTTTGCATGTCCGTCTGCGTGTCAGTCTGCCTTTCCGTCTGCGTGTCAGTCTGCCTTTCCGTCTGCGTGTCAGTCTGCCTTTCCGTCTGTGTTTCCGTCTGCGTGTCCGTCTGCCTTTCCGTCTGCGTGTCAGTCTGCGTGTCTGCCTGTCCGTGTCCGTCTGCGTGTCAGTCTGCCTTTCCGTCTGCGTGTCAGTCTGCCTTTCCGTCTGCGTGTCAGTCTGCGTGTCTGCCTGTCCGTGTCCGTCTGCGTGTCAGTCTGCCTTTCCGTCTGCGTGTCAGTCTGCGTGTCCGTCTGCGTGTCAGTCTGCCTGTCCGTCTGCGTGTCAGTCTGCCTTTCCGTCTGCGTGTCCGTCTGTGTTTCCGTCTGCGTGTCCGTCTGCGTGTCCGTCTGCGTGTCAGTCTGTGTTTCCGTCTGCGTGTCCGTCTGCGTGTCCGTCTGCGTGTCAGTCTGCCTTTCCGTCTGCGTGTCAGTCCGCGTGTCCGTCTGTGTTTCCGTCTGCGTGTCCGTCTGCGTGTCCGTCTGCGTGTCAGTCTGCCTTTCCGTCTGCGTGTCAGTCTGCGTGTCCGTCTGTGTTTCCGTCTGCGTGTCCGTCTGCGTGTCCGTCTGCGTGTCAGTCTGCGTGTCAGTCTGCGTGTCCGTCTGCGTGTCCGTCTGCGTGTCCGTCTGCGTGTCAGTCTGCGTGTCCGTCTGCGTGTCCGTCTGCGTGTCAGTCTGCGTGTCCGTCTGCGTGTCCGTCTGCGTGTCAGTCTGCGTGTCCGTCTGCGTGTCAGTCTGCGTGTCCGTCTGCGTGTCCGTCTGCGTGTCTGTCTGCGTGTCAGTCTGCCTTTCCGTGTCCGTCTGCGTGTCAGTCTGCGTGTCAGTCTGCCTTTCCGTCTGCGTGTCAGTCTGCGTGTCCGTCTGCGTGTCCGTCTGCGTGTCAGTCTGCCTTTCCGTGTCCGTCTGCGTGTCAGTCTGCGTGTCAGTCTGCGTGTCAGTCTGCGTGTCCGTCTGCGTGTCCGTCTGTGTTTCCGTCTGCGTGTCCGTTTGCATGTCCGTCTGTGTTTCCGTCTGCGTGTCCGTCTGCCTGTCCGTCTGCGTGTCCGTCTGCCTGTCCGTCTGCGTGTCCGTCTGTGTTTCCGTCTGCGTGTCCGTCTGCCTGTCCGTCTGCGTGTCAGTCTGCGTGTCCGTCTGCCTGTCCGTCTGCGTGTCCGTCTGCCTGTCCGTCTGTGTTTCCGTCTGCGTGTCCGTTTGCATGTCCGTCTGTGTTTCCGTCTGCGTGTCCGTCTGCGTGTCCGTCTGCGTGTCAGTCTGCCTTTCCGTCTGCGTGTCAGTCTGCCTGTCCGTCTGCGTGTCAGTCTGCCTTTCCGTCTGCGTGTCAGTCTGCCTGTCCGTGTCCGTCTGCGTGTCCGTCTGCCTGTCCGTCTGCGTGTCCGTCTGCCTGTCCGTCTGCGTGTCAGTCTGCCTTTCCGTCTGCGTATCAGTCTGCGTGTCCGTCTGCATGTCCGTCTGTGTTTCCGTCTGCGTGTCCGTTTGCATGTCCGTCTGCCTGTCCGTCTGCGTGTCCGTCTGCGTGTCCGTCTGCGTGTCCATCTGCCTTTCCGTCTGCGTGTCAGTCTGCCTGTCCGTGTCCGTCTGCGTGTCCATCTGCCTTTCCGTCTGCGTGTCAGTCTGCCTGTCCGTGTCCGTCTGCGTGTCCGTCTGCCTGTCCGTCTGCGTGTCAGTCTGCCTGTCCGTGTCCATCTGTGTGTCCTTCTGCCTGTCCGTCTACGTGTCTGTCTGTAGTGTCCGTCTGCCTGTCTGGAGCTGTTCTCACTTCTCTCAGATGATGTCCTCCATGTCGATTAAAAAGCATTTTTTGTACATGGTCAGGAAGAAAACAGTTACTGTCAACATTGTTGTGTGTGTGTGTGTGTTTGGGGTGTGTGTGTGTGTGTGTGTGTGTTTGGGGTGTGTGTGTGTTTGGGTGTGTGTGTGTGTGTGTGTGTGTGTGTGTGTGTGTTTGGGGTGTGTGTGTGTGTGTGTGTGTGTGGAAGGAAACGCTGACCTTGCATCCCACATCAGAACGAGCCAGCCAGTAATCCCATCAGCATTTAATAGCCTGATCTCAGAGTTCTGGGGTTCCCCTGTTTCTCTCTTCAGGCCACACAGTTTGGGAATCGGCGCCGCTACTGGTTATTTTCCCATCGCTGAAGCCGTATGAAGTGTGATTGGTCCGTGAAGCTCAGGTTGGTGGAGGGACTGTTGAGCCTGATAAGAGGATGGTCATTTCTGATATGAAGCAAAGGACTGACCTGCAACATGAGGAAAGTCAGCCACCGTTTACAGCCATGTTATTATTTCTGTTTTCAGATGCATCCTGGATTCTGCTGTAAAAAGGATAAAGAGGAATAAAAGAATTAAATGTGACCATATGTGTTCAGATGCACAGAAAGGAGCTATTGAGGGTCACCTTTATTGTCGGTTGTTATCATGAAATCACGTTGCTTGTTTACAGATGATCATCTACATTGAGGAAAACATTTAATTTGTTGCTATTTTATCATTTTAAACTAAGAGTATTAAAATAACGGCAGTTTCAACACACTAACCAGTAAAGCTGCGACGATATGCTTTTGTCCCGATTCGATTCCAATTTTTATGGGTGCCAATTTGATTTAAATTGCGATTCTCACAATTCTTCCATATTTCTGATTTTTGTAGATTAAAAACAAAAATAATGTATAATTTTTTTTTTTCTTGTCATTTTTCCAGATTTCAGTTATGAATAAAAACATGGTGGCCAAACAATCATTTTGCTGCCATAATGCACAAGAGACAAGTATAAAGATCAATAAAAACAAAAAAAATTAAAGATTTTATGACAAATTATTTTTGTTTTTTCCGAAAAAAAAAATCTATTTTAAAATGGTCGATAAATCCAGATATTCGATTCTTTGATTCGATATTCCCACCCCTACGAACCATCCACACATTAGAACTACTGGCAGATGAGGTGTTATTATCTTAACCTACAGTCAGAGGTGGATTTTTATCGTTTTGCGAAAGTTGACAAATGCTGTGGACTCCAAGCTAACGAAGAGCTTTTTTCTGGGCTTGATTGGTTAAGATTTAACTGAGAAATGGGTGAATTTAAAGCCACAATACTGAAGCTCTTTAAGGCTGATTTAGCATCCATCTTGCATCCTGTCTCTTCTCTGAGATCTCTTCAACCAGTAAAAGTCAGTCTATGTTACACTTATTGTTTAGGCCGTTCTGTTCCTGTCCTCTTTGTTCCGGTACTGAGGTGTGTGTTCATAACGTGTAGTGTGTTGATATCCAGTTGCTAGCAAGCAACGCAGCGCTGTAAAACAAAACTGGCTCTGGCTGCAGAGCTCCACTGCTGTAGGATCCACTCTCAGACTACCTCCACCTTAGAGCATTCATTCATCCATCATCCTAACCACTTAGTCCGATGAAGGGTCGTGGGGAAGCTGGAGCCTATCCCAGCAGGCTTTGGGTGAAAGGCAGGGTACACCCTGGACAGCTCGCCAGTCCTTCACAGTGCCCACCTTAGAGCGGGAAGAAACAAACCCTCCCTCCACCACCCAACGCCATGAAGGTTTGCCAACTGCCAATTATACACAGCAGAAGAAGGGAAAGATAAACATTTGATATAGAAAACAATGAAAACTAAACTGCAATGAGCAGAATAGAACTGGGCGGATCAATACTACTGTAAAGTATCGTTTTGGTGTAGATTGGTACCAGTGTCATATCGATATTTTTCTTGCCGATGGGATTTGGGAGCCAAAAAGTGTGAATAAGAACCAACCAATAGCAAGTTTTAATTTTCTGTGTTGTTGTTTTTTAAACTATTTTCTTACATTATTTTATGTTGTTTACTACGGAAGCGTAGAGCTGTCATTTTCATAAAAAAAAGTTTGGGCCTCATCACGTTATAACGTGATACGTTTCACGTTTTTACATTAAACCATCACGTTATAACGTGATACGTTTCACGTTTTTACATTAAACCATCACGTTATAACGTGATACGTTTCACGTTTTTACATTAAACCATCACGTTATAACGTGATACGTTTCACGTTTTTACATTAAACCATCACGTTATAACGTGATACGTTTCACGTTTTTACATTATAACGTTATAACGTGATACGTTTCACGTTTTTACATTAAACCATCACGTTATAACGTGATACGTTTCACGTTTTTACATTATAACGTTATAACGTGATACGTTTCACGTTTTTACATTAAACCATCACGTTATAACGTGATACGTTTCACGTTTTTACATTAAACCATCACGTTATAACGTGATACGTTTCACGTTTTTACATTAAACCATAACGTTATAACGTGATACGTTTCACGTTTTTACATTATAACGTTATAACGTGATACGTTTCACGTTTTTACATTATAACGTTATAACGTGATAGTTTATTGTATTATTATCCAATTATTATTTATTGTCTGATAGTTCGTAGTTTACAAAGAAACAAACAAAAAAGCTTTAAATTAAATTTTTCATCCAGTTTGTTCATAAAAACTGTTTTATTCCCCAAAGTCTTTGTACTGTGTTTGGTCTTGATCACAATCAATAATTAAAGGCAAAAAATATGAAATGATAGTGAAATTTCAAATAATAATTGGTGTATCAGCAGTTATTGACCTGGGTTTATCGGATCAATAGGAAAACTGAAAAGTATGTTTTCTCTTCAGGACAGGAGACCGTATGCTTGGCGTTTTTAA
Organism: Telmatherina bonti; assembly: GCF_933228915.1. Taxonomy (NCBI): domain Eukaryota; kingdom Metazoa; phylum Chordata; class Actinopteri; order Atheriniformes; family Telmatherinidae; genus Telmatherina; species Telmatherina bonti. The sequence goes on along the minus strand of NC_136621.1, from coordinate 40,522,894 downwards.
GCCTTTGTGACAGAGTGTCCTCTTTGTGACTGAAGTTATAATTCCACATGTAATTATTTATACTTTTTACATAAATATGATCATTTTGTAGGGAAGGTTTAACTTTAGAAACAGACTTTTTAAAAGGATGCTTCAAACCTGAAGGTGCTGCTTTCGCCCTGGTAGCGGAGGACAGCCCAGACTGGATGTAAACGTACCTTTCATCAGATACAGCTGTCATCAATACGCAGTCGGGGAGGGAAAATGTGACACCCTGGTGGCGACACAAAGCCAGGTGATCCTACAGGGGGCAGTGTGTCGCCTCCCAGGCTCAGCCTTTAATAGTTTGCCAGAATAAAGGATCCACTTGTAATCATATCCATGTAATAAAGGAAGTGTCTCTTTGTCCTGTTTCATTCAACACATTGTCACAACCCAGAGCCTTAATCCTGCAAACTGACGGACAGTCGCAGCCCGGGAAGCGCCGCATTCCATTATTGAGGGAGTCAAATCTGTTAAGCCCTAATTCTTTTGTCAGCATTTGCATATTTGGAAGTATTCTTTCATTGAAGGGCCAAATCCTCCTTGTATGTGATGCGAGACATTTTTAGTATTATTTGTGAGGTATCTACACACACTATTAGCACTGCATAATGCCTTCATATAATACAGCGGAATAATCTGACAGATAAGGCTTTTTCTGAAGTGTAGCATTACGTTGGGATGAAATGCTGCAATTTCAAGCAGATTCAGACGAACTCAAATGTCATCAGAAATGTCAGTGGCTTTCTGCAGTGATGGGATACCAGAACGCCTTAAAAGCATCTTTTTCATCACCTGCCTCAGTCCTTAAACTCATCACCCAATCTGAAGTAATGGGGCTCTTACTCCACCGCCTCTTTTTGTTCTGCTTCCTTCTCTTCACCTGCCTCTTCACCTCCATCCCATCCAGGATCTCTTCCTGCAGAGCTGCTCCGACTCGCTGATAACCTGTTTATCTGACGTCGAGCGCTGTGTGCTTCACACGTTCACACTCTCTGCAGGCCTTTCCTCTGCTGCTCTCTGGAGTCCCTTCTGCACAAGCTCTGATAAGATCCTGAAGATGGAGCGTTGCCGAGTGAAGGTGGAAACTGTCAGCAGACACCTGCAACGAACCTTTAGCTTCCAGACTTATGTTGGCTTACTTTCCTTGTCTTAAAGATTTCCCCAAATCTCATTTGGGTCCTCATATAACCTCAGACATACTGAGCACCTGTTTTTTTATGTTCCCAAAATTAAGAAAGAATTTGTCCGTCGAGCATTTAAAGCCCCATCAGACGGGAACAACTTACCAGTGTCCATCAGATCCATCACTTCTCAGCAAAGCTTTAGGACAGCTAGCTATTTACAACTTGCTCTCGCTTCTGATGTCGTCGTATTCTTCTGCAATGGCCCATCATGATTATTTAGACGTGTATGTCCACGGACGTACTGTACTTTTCTGGTAAATATATTTTATTTCAGGTTGGGTTTATTGGGGCAATTCGAGAGCTTTTGTCTTGTGTGAACGCTGTGATTATGTCTAAGTAAGGGTTGTATTGTTATCTGTCTGTCTGTGTTGAGGAAAACGAGATGTATCATCTCAAGAGGCGATCATCTCAATAAATTTCGAATTATTTGACGTCATAACTCTGTTATTGGAACCAGGAGTGGAATTACTGTTTGTTTTTTATGTTTGTTTTGCTTTATTAGCTGCGTTTCATAACAGTTTTCCACAGAACAACGCTGTGTTTAACGCAGTAGCCGTAACTCTGGTTAAATCTCATGCCCTGGACCTTTTACGAGGATCGCAGCTGATGCCACGTTGCCACGACGACAGGTATCCATGTAGCATCGTTTTAGGATTTTCCTCCAAGCTCTGCTCCCTCGTCTCTGTAATTCCTTGGAAAACTCTGCATCTTGCTGCTGTTTGCCTTCAGGGATGGAAGTTATAATGTTCTGTTTTATTGTAAACAGATTTCGGTCACCATCGTCCATTCACACAGCACCATCTTTACCTGACACCCCCCCCCCGCATCGCTTGCGTTGGCATGTAAATGCAAAGAAAAAGTGTTTCCATTACCAGTTTTCCAGTTTATTTTTATATTGAATTGAAAAACCAGCTCTAGACAGCATAAAAACATTTTCTGAGACATTTTCAAAGTGCAGGTGTTTCCATTGGCGGTTTCCATTTAGCTTTTCAGCACTTTGGGGTGTAATGGAAACGTAGTTATTGTTCTTCAGCATCCACTTCAAGCTTCTCAGGTTGGTTGAGACAGTTGTGTCCGACTTCTTCATCAGTGACCATGGTCTCTGTTTTGTTTGGCAGGAGATAGAAATATTATTTAAGCTGTAAAGTTTATATTTCCTCTGCTAGCTTAAATGTTCATGGCAGAAAGAGTCTGAAGTTTGTGCAGTGCTTGTAGAAGAACTTTGTCCAGGAGTGAATCTATACAGCCGTGCTTTCATAACAGTTCTTCACAAAATAAAACTTATATTTCTAAAATTTTGCCAAAGTACGACTGTAATTTACAGGTGTTTCCACTGAATGGTGTTTATGACATAAACTGTAATTCATGCCGTGAGGCTTCACTTTGAGGACAATGGCCATACGAAACGTGGCATTTCAGCCATATGACCCCATACTGGTGACGTGCAAATAAAAAAGAAGTGTTTCTGTTGCACTTTTGCGATATACTTCTGCATAGACACGTCAGGAAAAAGCACCTCATAAGCACGTAAAAATTTTCTTTTAAATGCAGGTGTTTCCAGTTTTTACAGAGATGTTTAGGTTTTGCATAATTCTAGATGTGATGGAAACGCAGCCGTTCAGTGTAGGTTACCATGGTGACTTACCCAGGTAAGAAATGAACCAATAAGAGCACAGGCCTTAGTTTGAGAACATCCTCGTGCACGTGATCACTTTCACCAAGGACGTTATGTTTTGCCTGCATTGGCCTGTTTTTTCTACAGCATTGCAGATCATATCCCTTAAAACAGGAAAATAAGGGAGCTTTTGAATTTTCAACAAGAGAAAAACTAAGATATAAACATGTAACACTGTAATATCGCCAAGACACGGACTATTCATTCTTAGTGAATCTATTAATCGTGTGGATCCATATGAAGGGAAAAGCAGGACATCAGCTGGAAATCAGCGTCTGGGCGTTGATGAGCTGCTGGGTGGAGGTCTGCACCCTGTAAGTGCTTTTCTAGATCTAAATATCACATGTTCCCTCAGAAATGGATAAAATTAACAGAAAACTTCACATATTTTACAGCATTTCCATTTGGCATGGAACAAAAAGAAACGTTTCACTAACAAATATAATCACAATAAACCACCATTTAACTCCTCTACGCTCCCTTTCAACACCCGTCTGCCTCTGAAGACTCCCCGTCATGTTCAGCAGCTTTTCAGGCCACAGTTAATCCAGGGCTTATTGATTGGGGTGAGAATCCTGCAAAATAAAGAGACCTGATGCCCCAGATGATAGTTGCTTTTCTAAGTTTTATTTCTTGCAAAGAGGTCAGTCCTCGAGCAATCTCTAGAGGAAAAGGACAAAGCAGGAAAGGCTTCTGCAGAGCATCATTTATACTCACAGATAAGAAGAATCAGGTGATATAAAGCCAGTCTGAATGCTCATCACACCTTTAAGCCTCGGTCATGACGTTAATGTTTGAGGTGAATGCTCTCGAGCCTCAAAGCACCTTTTTTATCCTGAGACAACGTCCTGAATGTCCTTCTGGTCAGCAGTTGCTGCTCGACGGCACCATAGTTCCCTCCGATGCAGCGCGACGTCTCAGCCGCTCAACATCTGTTCTCTGGCTGCTGTTTGTTTGTTTTCCTCTCTCCTCCTGTTTATTCAAGCCTTGATTTCTGCAGGTGAGGGACACGTGAAAAGAGCCTCGGCATGAACAGAAAACAAGCCCCGAGAGACGAGGAGGAGGATGAAATGACAACACGAGGAAGGAAACGGGGCCAAGGAATAAACTCTGATTAGACTGCAGAACAATCAACCTGGAGAGGAGAAAAGGAAAACATTGACTTGTAAGGAATATTAAATGTAAATAAACCAGAAACGGTAAAAAGTTCCTGCCTGGTTCGTATTTAACTAACTGTACGACTCGTACCTGCAGAGTCTTATAACGGAAGGGAGCGTAAGACGAGGTATAACACCAGCTGGTAAATCTGGAACACAATGTAGCAGAGGAAGATGATGAAGGAAGGTCAGGCAGGACGGGTGGAGCGGCAGGTCGGGTGGACCGGCAGGACGGATGGACCGGCAGGACGGATGGACCGGCAGGTCGGGTGGAGCGGCAGGACGGGTGGACCGGCAGGACGGGTGGAGCGGCAGGACGGATGGACCGGCAGGACGGGTGGACCGGCAGGACGGGTGGACCGGCAGGACGGGTGGACCGGCAGGACGGGTGGACCGGCAGGACGGGTGGACCGGCAGGACGGGTGGACCGGCAGGACGGGTGGAGCGGCAGGACGGATGGACCGGCAGGACGGGTGGACCGGCAGGACGGGTGGACCGGCAGGACGGGTGGACCGGCAGGACGGGTGGACCGGCAGGACGGGTGGACCGGCAGGACGGGTGGAGCGGCAGGTCGGGTGGACCGGCAGGACGGGTGGAGCGGCAGGACGGGTGGACCGGCAGGACGGGTGGACCGGCAGGACGGGTGGAGCGGCAGGACGGGTGGAGCGGCAGGACGGGTGGACCGGCAGGACGGGTGGAGCGGCATGTCGGGTGGAGCGGCATGTCGGGTGGAGCGGCAGGTCGGGTGGACCGGCATGTCGGGTGGACCGGCAGGTCGGGTGGACCGGCATGTCGGGTGGACCGGCATGTCGGGTGGACCGGCATGTCGGGTGGACCGGCAGGACGGGTGGACCGGCAGGTCGGGTGGACCGGCATGTCGGGTGGAGCGGCAGGTCGGGTGGACCGGCAGGTCGGGTGGACCGGCAGGACGGGTGGACCGGCAGGACGGGTGGACCGGCATGTCGGGTGGACCGGCAGGTCGGGTGGAGCGGCAGGTCGGGTGGACCGGCAGGACGGGTGGACCGGCATGTCGGGTGGACCGGCAGGACGGGTGGACCGGCAGGACGGGTGGAGCGGCAGGACGGGTGGACCGGCAGGACGGGTGGACCGGCAGGACGGGTGGACAGGCAGGACGGGTGGAGCGGCATGTCGGGTGGACCGGCAGGACGGGTGGAGCGGCATGTCGGGTGGACCGGCAGGACGGGTGGACCGGCAGGACGGGTGGAGCGGCAGGACGGGTGGACCGGCAGGTCGGGTGGACAGGCAGGACGGGTGGAGCGGCAGGACGGGTGGAGCGGCAGGTCGGGTGGACAGGCAGGACGGGTGGAGCGGCAGGACGGGTGGAGCGGCAGGACGGGTGGAGCGGCAGGACGGGTGGAGCGGCAGGTCGGGTGGACCGGCAGGTCGGGTGGACCGGCAGGACGGGTGGAGCGGCAGGTCGGGTGGACCGGCAGGTCGGGTGGACCGGCAGGACGGGTGGAGCGGCAGGTCGGGTGGACCGGCAGGACGGGTGGAGCGGCAGGTCGGGTGGACCGGCAGGTCGGGTGGACCGGCAGGACGGGTGGAGCGGCAGGTCGGGTGGACCGGCAGGACGGGTGGACCGGCAGGACGGGTGGAGCGGCAGGTCGGGTGGACCGGCAGGACGGGTGGAGCGGCAGGACGGGTGGAGCGGCAGGACGGGTGGAGCGGCAGGACGGGTGGAGCGGCAGGACGGGTGGACCGGCAGGACGGGTGGACCGGCAGGTCGGGTGGACCGGCAGGTCGGGTGGACCGGCAGGACGGGTGGAGCGGCAGGTCGGGTGGAGCGGCAGGTCGGGTGGAGCGGCAGGACGGGTGGAGCGGCAGGTCGGGTGGAGCGGCAGGACGGGTGGAGCGGCAGGTCGGGTGGACCGGCAGGACGGGTGGACCGGCAGGACGGGTGGAGCGGCAGGACGGGTGGACCGGCAGGACGGGTGGAGCGGCAGGACGGGTGGAGCGGCAGGACGGGTGGACCGGCATGTCGGGTGGACCGGCAGGACGGGTGGACCGGCATGTCGGGTGGACCGGCAGGTCGGGTGGAGCGGCAGGTCGGGTGGACCGGCAGGTCGGGTGGACCGGCAGGACGGGTGGAGCGGCAGGTCGGGTGGACCGGCAGGACGGGTGGACCGGCAGGACGGGTGGAGCGGCAGGACGGGTGGACCGGCAGGACGGGTGGAGCGGCAGGACGGGTGGAGCGGCAGGACGGGTGGACCGGCATGTCGGGTGGACCGGCAGGACGGGTGGACCGGCATGTCGGGTGGACCGGCAGGACGGGTGGACCGGCAGGACGGGTGGACCGGCAGGACGGGTGGAGCGGCAGGACGGGTGGAGCGGCAGGACGGGTGGACTGGCAGGACGGGTGGACTGGCAGGACGGGTGGACCGGCAGGACGGGTGGACTGGCAGGACGGGTGGAGCGGCAGGACGGGTGGACCGGCAGGACGGGTGGACCGGCAGGACGGGTGGAGCGGCAGGACGGGTGGAGCGGCAGGACGGGTGGAGCGGCAGGACGGGTGGACTGGCAGGACGGGTGGAGCGGCAGGACGGGTGGACCGGCAGGACGGGTGGAGCGGCAGGACGGGTGGAGCGGCAGGACGGGTGGACTGGCAGGACGGGTGGAGCGGCAGGACGGGTGGAGCGGCAGGACGGGTGGACTGGCAGGACGGGTGGAGCGGCAGGACGGGTGGACTGGCAGGACGGGTGGAGCGGCAGGACGGGTGGACCGGCAGGACGGGTGGACTGGCAGGACGGGTGGAGCGGCAGGACGGGTGGACTGGCAGGACGGGTGGACCGGCAGGACGGGTGGAGCGGCAGGACGGGTGGACCGGCAGGACGGGTGGAGCGGCAGGACGGGTGGACCGGCAGGACGGGTGGACCGGCAGGACGGGTGGACCGGCAGGACGGGTGGACCGGCAGGACGGGTGGAGCGGCAGGACGGGTGGACTGGCAGGAGGAAAGTAGAAGAAATTAAAATGGGGATCATGAAGCAAGATGTGAAATGGGATCTTTATGTTTGTATGTCCAGGTTTTATACGACCATTTATTTCTTAATGTTCTTCCCGTTCTTTCGTTCATTCATTTTGTTGATCCAGTTTGTCCAGTTAGGGCCACTGGGAAGCTGAAGCCTGTCCCAGCATCAGAAGCAGGTCCACCTGGACAGTCCGTCGCAGTCTTGTCGTTCTTCACGTGGAAACTACAACATTTATTGTATCCGAAGAATGATGTTTAATTTGTTGAAAAGCTGTTTTCATAGCAGGAAATAATCAAAAATCTGAAAACAAGGACGTCAGAAATGGAGTTCCTCATGAATCAAATCTGGGGCCATATTTTTATCAAGTTACAACCTCCGGCGGTTTAAAGTGAAGCCTGTGCAGAAGTACAAAAAACTGCAGTTCCCCCTTCATCCACTAGGGGCTGCAAAACAGAGCAAATCCCCATAGACTCCCATGTTAAAAAGACCAACTTCACAGCAGAAATTAAACATGTTTACAGCAGAAATAAACATGTTTACAGCAGAAATAAACATGTTTACAGCAGAAATTAAACATGTTTACAGCAGAAATAAACATGTTTACAGCAGAAATTAAACATGTTTACAGCAGAAATTAAACATGTTTACAGCAGAAATAAACATGTTTACAGCAGAAATAAACATGTTTACAGCAGAAATTAAACATGTTTACAGCAGAAATAAACATGTTTACAGCAGAAATTAAACATGTTTACAGCAGAAATTAAACATGTTTACAGCAGAAATAAACATGTTTACAGCAGAAATAAACATGTTTACAGCAGAAATTAAACATGTTTACAGCAGAAATAAACATGTTTACAGCAGAAATTAAACATGTTTACAGCAGAAATTAAACATGTTTACAGCAGAAATTAAACATGTTTACAACAGAAATAAACATGTTTACAGCAGAAATTAACGTGCTTGAGGGTGGTATGAGGGCCCGACGTCCACAGGTGGGGGTTGTGTTTACAGCCCAACACCGTGCAGGACGTTTGGCGTTTGCCAGAGAACACCAAGGTAAATTCTCCACTGGCGCCCTGAGCTCTTCACAGATGGAAGCAGGTTCACACTGAGCACATGTGCCAGACGTGACAGAGTCTGGAGATGCCGTGGAGAACGTTCTGCTGCCTGCAACATCCTCCAGCAGGACCGGTTTGGCAGTGGGTCAGTAATGGTGTGGGGGGGGGGGGCATTTCTATGGAGGGCCGCACAGCCCTCCATGTGCTCGCCAGAGGTAGCCTGACTGCCATTAGGTACCGAGATGAGATCCTCAGACCCCTTGTGGGACCATATGCTGGTGCGGTTGGCCCTGGGTTCCTCCTAATGCAAGACAATGCTAGACCTCATGTAGCTGGAGTGAGTCAGCAGTTCCTGCAACATGAAGGCATTGATGTTATGGACCGGCCCGCCCGTTCCCCAGACCTGGATCCAGCTGAGAACATCTGGGACATCATGTCTCGCTCCATCCACCAACGCCAAGTTGCACCACAGACTGTCCAGGAGTTGGCGGATGCTTTAGTCCAGGTCTGGGAGGAGATCCCTCAGGAGAACATCCACCGCCTCATCAGGAGCATGCCCAGGCGTTGTAGGGAGGTCATACAGGCACGCGGAGGCCACACACACTACTGAGCCTCATGTTGACTTGTTAAAAGGACATTACATCAAAGTTGGATCAGCCTGTAGTGTGTTTTCCCACTTTCATTTGGAGTAGAACTCCAAATCCAGACCTCCATGGTTGATACGTTTTATTTTCATTGATAATTTTTGTGTGATTTTGTTTTCAGCACATTCAACTATGGAAAGAACAAAGTATTTAATAAAATATTTCATTCATTCAGATCTACAACGTGTTACTTTAGTGTCTTCAAGAAGCACTTCCACACTTAGTTTAGCTGTATTTGTCAGAAAGTTGGAGAACTTAGCCCAGTTCTTTGCAACAAACATTATGGTATTAATATGGTATTGATATCATGGGGTGGGAGGGGTGTAAACAAAAAATCCCAAAACAAACAAACAAACAAAAAAAAGAGAAATAAAAGCCTGCAGCACTTCTGGAAGGATCTGCGTCCAACTGGACAGTCCACCATCACCTTCCTACCATGTCCTCTACTGGTGGATTTCCTGCTTGTGTTGTTCTCACTCTCACATGTAAGTCGCTTTGGATAAAAGCGTCTAAATGACTGCAGAATAGAATAGAATAGAATAGAATAGAATAGAATAGAATATCTATACATACGTGTATAATGATTCTCTACCTTGATAGATGTTTTTATGACTTTAGTTTTTATAATGTTTGTGGTGAGTTTAACGTGTTTTTGGTAATAAATACAGAACAACGCGTGCGATAGCTTTTGGTTTTGCTTGAGGAACTTTAAAGGTTCCTGAAGCTGCAGGCCTGGTGATGTACTTATATAAAATAAGAACAAATTTACCGCGTTGTCTAAAAGCTGTGTCCTCTGGAGTCTGTGCTGCTTCTCATCCAAAATGCAGGAAATCAACAAAACATTTAGCATGAGTACGAAACATGAGGCCTGGTGTCTTTGTTGGGCTTTCTCTGTGTAATGATTCTCTAACACAGAATAAAATGACAACATGCACACAGTGTATGTTTCCCAGAGGTTTCTTTCAGACCTTCCGCCGCCACATCTTCCTCCATTTACAGAATCACTGATGCCCTTTCCATGAATAAAGTCAAAGAGGATTAAGGCAGAAGAAGCCTTCGCAATGTCGACCGTAGGGAGAAGCGCGTCCACTTTGAACGTGGCTGGAGTTTCGATTTCTCTGCTTGCCTGAAGGCCACACTGTGCATGTTGTGGGATGCTTTTCCACGGAGGCTGCAATAGAAAGTTCAGGGAAAAGGAAACAGAAGCGTATGTCCTGTTTAGATGTAAAGCTGCAGAAGGTTTTTAATCCCTCTGATGAAAATGCGTCCATCATTTCCATCTGACCGGTGATAACATGTCTGAGAAGCACCCTGAATATATCCACTATGCTGTATCTGCTCCACATTGCTTAAGATGTAAACAGAGAATTTATTTGCTTTCTCTTAAAAGTCAAACCTTAATTGCATGTTGTAAGGAATAAAGTCACGTGATTAGTTGCAGCAAGAAGCAACATCCAGTGGTTAAAAGTGAAGCTAGAACCTGCAGTTCCCCCTTCATCCACCAGGGGCTCCAAAACAGAGCAAAATCCCCATGTTAAAAAGACCAACTTCACAGCAGGAATAAACATGTTTACAGCAGGAATAAACATGTTTACAGCAGGAATAAACATGTTTACAGCCTGGTACAAAAATCCATTTTAGGTTTAATAGGTCAGGTTTACCTTCATGACAACTGTGGGGGGAGTGAATTTTTTCTAACTCGCCCGTTTAAAAATAATTTAGTCTCGAAATTTGGCATATTTAGGGTTTTTGATTGACAGGTACCAGATCTCCCGCTTCAAGTCAGAAGAACGTAGAACAACTGCGGTTTTTAGCCAGTGAACAACGTGACTTAGCTTTAGCCCGCTTACCTCCGTTAGCTGGTTAGCTCCTGTTATCTCCAGGTTAGCTCTTAGCTACAGGCATCTCATCAATCATGATGTCAATCATGCACCATGACGCTCACAACCCCCCCTCTCAGCTCCACCTCCACCATATTTGTATTTTATGTATTTGTATTTATGACACGCATGGTAGGAACTGCCCACCGAGCTTCAATTCAGCTCTTCAGAAACCTACGGGTGACGTCACAGAGGCTCCGCCCATCTTTTACATACATTCATTCATTTTCCGAACTGCTTATTCCAATTGCGGGGAAGCTGGAGCCTATCCCAGCTGGCTTTGGGCGACAGGCAGGGTACACCCTGGACAGCTCGCCAGTCCATCGCAGGGCCACACAGAGAGATGAACAACCACTCACACTCATTCCTAGGGGCAATTTAGAGTAACCAATTAACCTAACATGCATGTCTTTGGATGGTGGGAGGAAGCCGGAGTACCCGGAGAGAACCCACGCATACACGGGGAGAACATGCAAACTCCACACAGAAAGGCCACTGACCAAACCAGCCAAGGATCGAACCAGTGACCTTCTTGCTGTGAGGCCACAGTGCTAACCACTGCGCCACCGTGCAGCCCTCTTTTACATACAGTCTACTGTTACTGCTGCCAACTGGTGTCATAACACAGAAGTGAACTCAGCACTGCCCCCTAGTGGATCAGCTTGTCTAACAACCACAGCAACGTAAGTGGAAGAATGAGGACGGAGACGTATGACAACATTTGAAACAGATATCAACATTTACATACATAAGTGAACAGAAACGGACCTTCAGCCAACACCGGCTTCATTTCTTGGTTTTCCTCTTTTTAATAAGCTGTTCTAGCTTTGGGTCAGTCTTCCTTCTGTCCCAAGTTGTAACATAAACAGATACATCATATATATATATGTATATATATATATATATATATATATGTGTGTGTGTGTGTGTGTATATATTTATATATATATATGCATATATATTTATATATACCAAACAAAACAATAAAATTAAGTCACAAAAAGTTCTGGATATTTACTGAAACAAAATCTAATAAAGTCAACAGGTTTTTAACACAATGTCTCAAAACCTTATCATGTCTGATGAAACGTTTCAAGAAGGGAGATTTAATCTGATTAGAAAGCGACATGTTATCCTATAGAACTCCAGAGAAAGTTATGCTGCACTATGAGTTCATTCTGACATGAAGCTGTATGTGAGTCCTGTATTCTATGTCTGTTTCCAGTATTGACGAGGCCTCTGTGTTTCTTTCTCAGCTCTTAAGCAACAAGAGAAGCAACAATATGACCTACAAGTTAGTTAAAAAAAACTTTTGTCTTTTCGGTTCCTGCTTCTGTCACTGCAGACTGGAGGTCATCGCTGAAAAATGTCCAAGATCGCTTTCCAGAAAAACAAAAGTCTGTGGCCAGAACCACCCTGAGGATTATTCTGATAGGGTTACATAGATTAGCAGCAGCACAACCTTTGACTCCTGTTGGGAACAACTTGACTTGTGGCTCGGTTTGATGAGCTGGAGTTATTTCTACAGTTATGTTTTTATATAGTTATGCCTGAGGTTGAACTATGTGACGACTGCATTGATCTTATATGTATATCATCTCTGTCTGAAGATGTGGTTACTATAGAAACCACGTTTAATAGCAGGCTAGCTGTTGATGTACATATTAGATAGAATTTTAAATGATTTCAGATTGGGTAAATTGATTAAAAGATGGAATATTGCAGACTCCATCTGTTTTCTCTGGATTAAAATCTTTGACTGTTTGCACATGGTGATGCTATTCCTTTGTCCTTGTGCTGTGGCTTGTGGCTCACTTTTCAATTCAAGTCTTTTCAGATCCCTCAAATACCCCTGCACATGTAGAAAAACAAGCTAAAAGCCAGGTGTAATCTTCCTTTTTACTGCTCTCCTGGGTTCACCTGCAGCGGATTACTGTACCGCTTCTTCTGCAAACGGAGGAGGGACGTAAAAAATGGCGGAAAAAGGAAAACAAATTGTAGCATAATCTCTTCACAGAGGATGGGAGTCCCCAAGACTCTCCATCTTTTTTCCTTTCTTATTTTTAAGGGTCAGAAAATCCCATAATCCTCCATGTTTGATGTCTCAAAGCTAATGGCGTTTATTAGGACAGCCCAAAAGGGGCTTTGTCCGCGGAGGAGTCTCTGGTGAGTTTTGAATGACATTGCAGGGACAGAGCTGGTAACTTTAGCTTAATCTGGGCTTATCCAACCGCGATGCAGCGCAGGTGTGTGGCCTGCAAGCCCAGAGGAGTTCCCAGCTCTCCCGTGGAAGCCAAAGATCAATCCCGCTCCAAGGGTCCGAGATGTGCAGGGGAACGCACACTGCACCTTTCACCCGAGAGCCGAACTGCCTGTTATCACATTTTAATTAAAGGAGCGCTCCTCTTCCATCTACCTGCTCAGAAAGACCTTTTCCAGCCGAACCGGTTTGCATTTCATCAGGTCAGCCTCACAGTTTAAGATGCAAACAGACAACTGGAGGATCCGTAGATCAGCGTGCTCGTCAAAGGTTCGTCACTTCCTCGTTAGAGTTAACAGAGAAGTCTTTTTAGCTAAATCTTCACTGATTTTACATTTAAATTACAAGCTCAGCTTTGGAAACGAGAGCTGTGGGATGTTCATTTAATTTATTTATTGTCTTTTCTAGATTCACTCTTTCATGTTTTTATCTTTATACTTAAGGTTTTATGCATCACGGTACGTTTTAATAAGTCTTTATATCTTATTTTGACTCTGTTGTGTTAAAGTTGGGTTGGATTAGATGCTTCTTTGTGTTTCAGCTGACATACTGATAGGTGTCGGCACTTGCAGCTATCTATTTATCGATATTTACTAATAAATATTATTATTTATTATCTATTTAGAAATAAACAGCACTTGAATGCAACACCAGCTGAAACAAACTGCTAAATAAAAAAGAGCTAGAACAGGAAGAGTTTAGTTGGGAGTTGAACTGTGAATGCTTTGCAGCTTCTTTGTCTATAAGGATTTATACGATGGCGTCTATCCTTTCTGATAAATATTTTAGGTTTCCTCTCGGAGTGCATATCTCCGACAGATAAAGGTGTTTTTGTTCTGAACCTTTTCACATCGGCCCAACCTTTCAGGTACAAACGGGTCCGCAGCCTCTTCAGACTTTATCACTGAAGTGGTTTAGTTAATCTCATTTCCTTTTAGTAACATTACCAAATCCACACGCAGTTTGACGAGCTAAAGCTAGCGTTAGCTAACACTACAAACAACACGACATAAGCAGACGTAATGAAGGGAGTAGTTTTGGGGCTATATTTTTGTGTTCAAAGAGGGTTTTGGACCATGTTTGTCTTCATTTTGTAATTTTAAATACTTCTTTATAACTTTTGCAACAGGCTAACGGCTAGCGGCTAACTCACAGACTGTAAATAAAAGATGGGCGGAGCCTCCTTGATGTCACCGGTAGGTTTCTGAAGCGCTGAATTAAAGCTATCATAAAAAATGAGCAGAGGTGGAGCTGAGACGGGGGGCTGCTCCCAAAGAAACAATGTTATTCGTGCTCCATCTCTTTACATTTCCAGATATTCATTCAGCAGATGTTTTACCCAAAGTGACCTACCAGCAGTGAACATGTCCAGCATTTTGTCCAAGGACAAAAGTTGGATCACTGACCTCCCAATGGGTGGACAACTGCCCATCTCCTAAACCAGCCACTGAGGGCAGAATCCACCAAAATCTCTTTCTAATCTTTAATCGGCTAAGCTCTCTGCGCCTCTTTTATACATTTTATGTTTCCCACTGACATGACGGAGGAGGATGTCATTGCTGCCGCCTCTGGATGGCGAATGCTCTCCCACCAAGGACTGCTGACTCTCTGATCAGATTTGAAAGCCACTCCTTCGAAAAAAAAAATTGAATTTACAATAATTCAATTGCAGAAATCAAGGCCAGCGGCCCAGTGATCCATAAACACTATGATGATGAGGTCATCCTTTACCACATGCCAACACATGATGCAAGACCCCCACCAGCTTCAGAAAGGCTGCCGTATTCACCCGAATGAACAAACAGGACGGCTTCATGTTGTTGATTCCCACATAAAAATACAGAATGTACAAGTCATAGGAGCAGAGTGGAGCACTGAGCTGGAAAACATAAAGATTTTAGTCTGGTATAACTCAACATTTAAATGAAGGCAAATACAGGAATTACAGTGAGCTGCAGAGGTGGCAATTCCTGTTCCAGAAAGTAAAAGTCCTGCCATGTTTCTGGGTCTAACCTGTACAGTTAGAACAGGTGTTTTCACTAACAGGCTTGTTTACCTGGCAAATAAACTCTGCTCATGAATTCAGCTCGTTTGGTGACTGGTCGGAACAGCTGCTGGACAGGAGTTTTACTTTCTGGACCAGGAATTACCACCTCTGTTGAGCTGTACTGTGAAATACAAAGTCAAAATGAATACCTTTTAAATTTTACCGAAATATGATGCCTAATATCATCACTTATACAGAATTTTACTTTTCTATCAGGAAAATTCAGATGGATGCCACTAAATCTTCATAAAAGTACACAAGAACAATCATAACCAGAAAAGCACTGTGCGAGCACTGACCTACGTCAAGCAGCTCAATACACCATGTAGTGATTCCATCCGATGTTCTGCTCCTACATCAATCTTCTATGGATCCACTATCAGATTCCAGATCCACTGATCATGAATCCACAATGTCTTGGATACATTGTGGTGTTGGTTGCATGTTGTTCTTATGTAGTGATGAAATGTTGTTCCTGATCTGGATGGTAGTATCCAGGATGTTGTTCCTGTTCTGGATGGTAGTATCCAGAATGTTGTTCCTGTTCTGGATGGTGGTATCCAGGATGTTGTTCCTGTTCTGGATGGTAGTATCCAGAATGTTGTTCCTGTTCTAGATGGTAGTATCCAGGATGTTGTTCCTGTTCTGGATGGTAGTATCCAGAATGTTGTTCCTGTCCTGGATGGTAGTATCCAGAATGTTGTTCCTGTTCTGGATGGTAGTATCCAGAATGTTGTTTCTGTTCCGGATGGTAGTATCCAGAATGTTGTTCCTGTTCTGGATGGTAGTATCCAGGATGTTGTTCCTGTTCTGGATGGTAGTAACCAGAATGTTGTTCCTGTTCCGGATGGTAGTATCCAGAATGTTGTTCCTGTTCTGGATGGTAGTATCCAGAACGTTGTTCCTGTCCTGGATGGTAGTATCCAGAATGTTGTTCCTGTTCTGGATGGTAGTATCCAGAATGTTGTTCCTGTTCTGGATGGTAGTATCCAGAATGTTGTTCCTGTTCTGGATGGTAGTATCCAGAATGTTGTTCCTGTTCTGGATGGTAGTATCCAGGATGTTGTTCCTGTTCTGGATGGTAGTATCCAGAATGTTGTTCCTGTTCTTGATGGTAGTATCCAGGATGTTGTTCCTGATCTGGATGGTAGTATCCAGAATGTTGTTCCTGTTCTGAATGGTAGTATCCAGAATGTTGTTCCTGTTCTGGATGGTAGTATCCAGAATGTTGTTCCTGTTCCGGATGGTAGTATCCAGAATGTTGTTCCTGTTCTTGATGGTAGTATCCAGGATGTTGTTCCTGTTCTGGATGGTAGTATCCAGAATGTTGTTCCTGTTCCGGATGGTAGTATCCAGAATGCTGTTCCTGTTCTGGATGGTAGTATCCAGAACGTTGTTCCTGTCCTGGATGGTAGTATCCAGAATGTTGTTCCTGTTCTGGATGGTAGTATCCAGAATGTTGTTCCTGTTCTGGATGGTAGTATCCAGAATGTTGTTCCTGTCCTGGATGGTAGTATCCAGAATGTTGTTCCTGTTCTGGATGGTAGTAACCAGAATGTTGTTCCTGTTCTGGATGGTAGTATCCAGAACGTTTTTCCTGTTCTGGATGGTAGTATCCAGAATGTTGTTCCTGTTCTGGATGGTAGTATCCAGAATGTTGTTCCTGTTCTGGATGGTAGTATCCAGAATGTTGTTCCTGTTCTAGATGGTAGTATCCAGGATGTTGTTCCTGTTCTGGATGGTAGTATCCAGAATGTTGTTCCTGTCCTGGATGGTAGTATCCAGAATGTTGTTCCTGTTCTGGATGGTAGTATCCAGAATGTTGTTCCTGTTCTTGATGGTAGTATCCAGGATGTTGTTCCTGATCTGGATGGTAGTATCCAGAATGTTGTTCCTGATCTGGATGGTAGTATCCAGAATGTTGTTCCTGTTCTGGATGGTAGTATACAGAATGTTGTTCCTGTTCTGGATGGTAGTATCCAGGATGTTGTTCCTGTTCTGGATGGTAGTATCCAGAATGTTGTTCCTGTTCTTGATGGTAGTATCCAGGATGTTGTTCCTGATCTGGATGGTAGTATCCAGAATGTTGTTCTAGTATCAGCCGTCTTTATTGGCTTTTAATTGTAATTAAATCCACTAAATTGAAGGGATTTCAATGGGACATTTTGTGTTGTTTTTACTTATTTTTTTACTTCCTCTACGCTGCATACAGCAGTTTGGGCAACGCTGGCTAAAATGGACTCGATATAAAACACACCTCGATGATGCTTGAAAGACTCAGAGCACACAAGGACTCAATAAAGCAGCATGAGGTTTTAAAACTGAGGTGGAAAACTCAAAAACAAAATTTCCAGAAGACACAAGGTGTTGGTTTTATTTTGTTGAGTCTTATCAAAGACACACAGAGGACTTACATTGTCTCAGACAACCAAAATGTTGCAGCTTTTTCAAACTATTGGACATTAAAACCCCTCATGATGTGTCCAAACCCCACATTTTATCAATTACTGCCATCATCTATCAAATAACATGCTTCACTGTTTCATTTCTCTGCAGGCGTGATTCTGCCCTCTCTGCCCTGTGGTCACTTCCTGTGGATTTACGCACCCCCTCCCTTCTTTTTTATTCCCCCCAACAGCGAGAGAGAGCTGTTTGCATCGGGTGAAATATTACTCACTGCTTCCAGTCTGTATGAAATAAAAAGACATTTAACTTCAGCCATGTAAACTGTGTTTCCCTTGTCCTCCAGTTTCCACATGCTGGTGTGCTCAAAGCCTCTCTGGACATTTTGTAAAAGGAAAACAGGATCATCTTTATTGCATGTGTGAAGACATCCAACAGGGGGCGTCAGTCTGCAGCTCAACATGGAAACGGCAGCTCATGGCAGCTGCAGCTACCAGGAGAAGCTGCTCCTGTCTGAACCAAACACAAACAAGGTTTGGTTGCAGTGACATGAAGTGATGCCAGCACCTCTAAACAGGCCTAAACCAAGGTTTATAATGCAAAGAAGAATTGCCATTACTTAAATCTCTTCTTAGTTGTGCTGTTAAATACTCATAACTTTAGATTATCTAAAACCCTGGTTGTTTATTTTACTTCCAACTTAATTTATTAAGACTTTAAAACAACCACATCTGAAACAAAGTGGTGCACACAAATAGCATCAATACATCAATAAAAAAATAAGCATAAGAACAGCTAAACCTAACACGATAAAAACCAGTTAATACAAATAACTACGGTTGGCAAGATGTCAGCGATATTAGCTGTATCACGATATCCTGCTAGGTAAATTGTTGTGGTCTTGTCAGGATAATAAACCGTGTGTCTTGAGCATAGACTGCATATAAAAGATGGGCGGAGCCTCCGTTACGTCACTCGTAGGTTTCTGAAGAGCTGAATTGAAGCTCGGTGGGCGGTTCCTACCATCACCATCTTGGCAGGGGCATGCGCGTCGTCTCGCCCGGAAAATACAAATATGGGCAAAGAGGTGGAGCTGAGAGGGGGGCTGTGAGCGTCATGGTGGATGATTGACATCGAGCGAACTCCGAGCTTTCTGTAGCTAAGAGCTAACCGAGCTAACCCAGAGATAACAGGAGCTAACCAGCTAACGGAGGTAAGCGGGCTAAAGCTAAGTCACGTTGTTAACCGGCTAAAAACCGCGGTTGTTCTATGTTCTTCTGACTTGGAGCGGGAGATCGGGTACCTGTCAATCAAAAGGACACGCCGGAGGTTCCGTCTATCTTTCACATGCGGACTATGGTCTTGAGGTATTTTCAGCTCTAACGGAGCTTAACAAAGTAAATGGACCATAATCCTTTGCAGCCAGTGCGTACTTTTGAACCAGCGCATGAGGCCCAGACACCAGTAAAATTAAAATGGCAAAAGTGGTGAATACAGCATGAATGACAACATGCAAACACTGTCAGTCTGTGACATCGTTGGAAATACAAGCAACACGAGGAGTCACTTGACAACTCATCACCTCGGGAAGTTTCAAGAAAGTGTAAGAAAGTCCAGTTGGGTCCAGAAGCTCAGCATCTTGCATGTCTAGGTAGCCAACCTGGTGCTCCCATCACCCATCTACACCTGAATAAAACACTTCCTCTCCTCCAGACCTCTCAGCTCTGGTTCTCCTCATGGCTGTGTGTTGAGCCCACTACTTAACTCCTTCTACACCATCTGCAACACCCGATGCCTCAGCACCCACCCTGGCTTCCACCTTTTCAACCTTTTGCCTTCTGGCAGGTGATTTGGGTCCATCAGGCCAGAAGAGACTCTGGGAGGGTTTCTTTCCCAAGGTAGTCGCTATCCTGAACATAGTCAAACTGCACTGGCATCCATTCATCCATTTTCTGAATCACCAAGTCCAGTTCAGGGTTGCGGGATGCTGGAACCCATCCCAGTAATCACTGGGCGAAAGGCACTGCACTTCCATTTGCACATAAAGTATTTGTACTGACCACTGCACCGCCTTACACAAGCTACCTCAGTCGTTTTTATTGCTGGGTCTTTATTATAGTGAATGTGTGTTCACATTTATGGAGCTGCTCTTTAAACATCATTGTATGTGTATCACAATGATAGCTAATCTGATTTACTTTGCTAAAGCGCTGCCTCGCAACAGCCTAAAGGTTCAAGAAATAACAAGCTACATCGAAGAAAATATAACGAGTTTTTACATCTTTTCACAACTGTGAGCAGCACGGAATTCAAAAGGTTAAGCTGGAAACTAAATGCCATGACAATTACATTCTAGTCAAAACTTGTTCCCAGCTCTATATAGTGAGGTTCATATCACACTAATATTGTATCATGCTGTTCATATCACGATAATATAATATTGTCAGATTCATATCCAAAATCACATCATGCAGTTTGTATCACAATCATTGAAATATAGTATTGTGAGATTCATATCACAATAATATCGTATCATGTGGTTTGTATCACGATAATATCGTATTGTGATGTTCATATCGTGATGACATTATATCATGAGTTTCATATTGCGATAATATTGTAATCATGATCAGAAAAAGATCATGAAAATTTTTCCAGTCGTTTTTGTGTGAAGTTACAGACAAACAGACAAATAAACAGATTAACACTGATAAAAACCTTTATGGCAGAGGTAACAAATGAGGACAAAACTCCACCTCTTGCTGTTGTTTTGCTGTATCGCAATCTCTTTAGAACATTTTCTTAAGCTATATTTTTACTGATTTAAGCCCAGAATGGCCAGTTATAATTATGTATAAACATGCTGCATTTCCTGCACATCTCTGCTAAAATCTAATGCGTCTCTGTGTTCATGCATGTTTCCCTACACAAGAACAAAAATGAGCTGGAACATCTCAGTAATGTGATTATTCCCCTGAATCTGGACGTCTCTGCATTTCATTACTAATCCGACTTGATAAGACTTCAAATAAACATGTAATTAATAATTAATAACATATCTGACGTTATCTAGGGGAATGAAGGGGTGACCCTTCTTTATGAAGAGCTTGCTCTGCTGCTTTTCAGAGTTAAGCACGCCTTGCAGGGATGTGCTGCCTTTTGTACATGCAACATAAAGAACATAACTGCTCCTGCCTGCAGGGACTGAAGATCTCCGGGTCTAATCAGAGGTAAGACATCGCTCTGATGTTACTTTGGTGTTAAACCACCATACACAATGTTCTTCACTTTGTGTGCAGACGTGATGCAACAAGCTGAAAGCCAGTGAAACAAGGGAAGATCCCTCCACGCTGATTTACATGATGTTCTGTTGTGCTTCTTTGTTTTTTACCCTCCTTCGTACACATGCGGCTCGGTGGAACAGTTACTGTCATGCTTTATGGTTTTTGGCTTCAGCTTTATTTCTGTTTGTCAGGTTCTTTTCCTCAAATCTTCAGATTTTCTTTCTTTGGTTTCTTGTCCTATTTTGTAGAGTCACACCCGTGTATGTTCTGTTCTCTTTACTTCCTGTTCAGAACAGCTGGTTTAATTCTCTCATTGGCTCCACCTGCTCATCGTTACTCATCAGTATAAATACTTCCTGGCTTACTTTTTGCTGGATAATCATTGTATTTCCTCTGTTTTTATCTCTTACAGGGTTCTCAACCCTCAAGACGACATTTGCAGATATTTGTGATCTAAGTCAGTGTTTCTGAATCCAGGTCCTCGGGGTCCCCTTCCCCACATGTTTTACATGTTAACCTTGCTTTAACACACCTGAATGAAATAAAAGCCTGTTAACAGGCTGCAAACAGAGCTTGATGAGAAGCTTCAGTAATCTGATTCAGCTGTTTTACAGGAGGAACATGTCTGAAACGTTGAGGGTAGGTAGCCTGAGAGCTGGACTGGGAAACACTGATCTAAGGGATTAATTGTGTGACATATCAAATGGATCGTCCAGCAGCCTCTGAATCCGACATGCCTACAGGTCGGGACTCTTCAGGACAATGTACCGATCTTCTTCGTCTGATCAATTTGTTCCATGGTGTCTGATTTTCCTGTGGTGTGGGGTGTGTTTTAGTGATATTGTCCAGTAGATACTCTTGGAAGGAGAGATCGTAAAACATGAACAGTACTACTAAAAATCCTGTAGTATGTGGGCTCTGAGACGAGCCGTGTTGCTAGCGTCTAGCGCACGAGCGAACTCCGAGCTTTCTGTAGCTAAGAGCTAACAGAGCTAACCCGGAGATAACAGGAGCTAACCAGCTAACGGAGGTAAGCGGGCTAAAGCTAAGTCACGTTGTTAACCGGCTAAAAACCGTGGTTGTTCTACGTTCTTCTGACTTGAAGCGGGAGATCGGGTACCTGTCAATCAAAAGGACACGCCCCTAAACATGCCAATTTCAAGATTAAATCACTTTTAAACGGATTGTAAACATGTTTATTTCTACTGTAAACATGTTCATTACTGCTGTGAAGTTGGTCTTTTTAACATGGGAGTCTATGGGGATTTGTTCTGTTTTGCAGCCCCTAGTGGATGAAGGGGGAACTGCAGTTTTATGCACTTCCACATCGGCTTCACTTTTAACCACCGGAGGCTGCTGTTTGGAAGAACCTGAAACTCTGCTGCAGAATCGGTTCAGGCTGGCATGGATTACAAGGTTCTTCAAACCTTCACAGATTCCCAGAGACCACACACTTGATGTCAACAAGATCTCTCTCTTCACATCTTACTGTGTGTGGCGTCTACGCAGAGCTCTAACCGATGCTTCAGCAGAGTATCGGGTTCTTCACACGCAAATTCAAAATCTCACATGGTCAAACATGACTGTGTGGATGATAAAGCATGGGAAATCACTTTATACAAACAGGACAAATACAGAAAGGGAGCACATAAGCGCAGAGCATCTACATGTTGGGAAGCTGTTCCTGCCATGTGCTCCTCATGTGCAGCGTTAAGTCATTTGTTCCCGTCAGACTCCTCCTCTGGTAGCGTTTGATCTGACCACACTCATTTCTCTTTAACTCAAGGCCTTGCTCCAGCCATGCATGGCTCGCCGTTCTCCCTGCGAACCTTTGATAGTGGAGCACTGGCGTTAATTGTTTTGTACTGTTTGGTCGCGGCTCGCTGTAGGTGGGCTCTATAATCTATACTGACACCAGAGGCAGACTCCTGTGTCATGTCAAGAACCCCCGCTCTGAGAAAATTGTTAATTAGGGAACTGATGTTTAGAGCAGAAGATATTGCTTCCATTCCACAAGACTGATCATGCACATGCAACTTCTTCTAGTCTGTGTCATTATTTGATCTTTTTTTTATGGTTTTATCATCTTTTTTTGGATGTTTTATGCACTTAAATGTCAGAAGCTTCACCACAGTTCTGACATAAATAAAGTTTTGTACATTTGTCAAGCTTGAGGGACAATTTGTGCACAAATTTAGCATCTTTTCCACCATTTAAATGAGAATTATTTTGCTTTCCGCCTCTGACATGTGTGCTCGCTGCAGATCATCAGCTGGCTACTAGCACATTGAAGAGGCAGATTCCCAAGGCTTTGTGGTTCAGGCAATTAGCGTACCAAGAACTGCAGAGACACTGGCATTTCTTCAAGGAGAAGAGAGTCCAGGTGAGCCTCCTCCTTGTGATCACTGGCATGTTAGAATCAGTTTAATTGGGCTCTGTTTGATTTTCCCCGAAACGGCCGTAGCACCCTCCGAATGCTCTCACAGCACAAAGTACTCTCCTCCTCCTTTCCCCAAACTTAATGGCAGCCGGCGACTCATCAGAGTTGACAGTGACCTCCCTGTTGGAGGGAGGAGAACAGCTAAGAAAGTCCTTTGAAGTGTCAGCGACTCTCCTTCGGACTGCTTCTTTAAAGAGACGTGCATTTGTCTCTCTGGCCGAGCAGCTTCAAAACATCCAGTCTTTTCAGCTGCTGCCTCCGTCTGCTTTCAGGCGTCAGAAGAGTCTAATCTCTCCCTGTCAAGAAGCTAAATTTCCACTTAATTAAGTAAATAATTATTTTATGAAGATATTCTCAGTTCTGACTTCCTTGGAGGAAATGTTAAACTTGCAGATCTATGAGCTCCTTCATACTGCTAAAAAACCAAAGATTTTCTTCTTTTTTTTCCCCCCTTTTTTTTAAAAAAACAAAAAACAAAAAAACCAAAGATTTTCAAGTAAAAGTACCACATTCAACTTTTCACTTAAATAAAAGTAAGCAAGTACATGCTAGTATATATTAGCAGTTCTGTTTGGAGTCAACTCCTCATGGGACTCACAACCCTAAAACCAATAATAGTTTAAACAATGCAGCAACAAAACAAACAAACAAACAAACAAGTACAATGCCTAACAGTCTAACTAAGGACACGTCCACATCAGCCTTTCTGATCCAAATCTGAGTCCGTTTGCTTGGAAAGTCGCTTCGTTTGTGAACGCGCCAAATAAATCCTGATTCGGACCAAAGAAGCGACTCGGTCCGTCTACAAACGCAGGTCTCGGTCCGTTTCAAGCGGACCGAATCCAGGAAGCGGACTACAAACCAAGTCCCTTCCTGCATGTGGCGTAGCGTTGCATTGTGGGTAAATCCATAGCGATGGCGTTAAGGGTCCTCTGCCCCGTCTGGTGTTCATACTGCCTCCATTGTTGCAGTGGATTTCTGCAGGATACTTGCATAAGACACAATAAAAACCCAAAACAGCCATAGTTTGGTCTCCATGTTTAACTGGCAGGTGGAGGAAAACAGAGTTTTCTTCTTCACGCCGGTCTGGTCCTCTCTTCTGATAAATACTAGTGTAGCGCCACCTCTGGTGGAAATGGGGAGATATTATTCTAATGGTTTGGCTGGTTTGACCAAAGAGCAGCGTGAACACATTCTCAGTCTGCATGGATACACCCCCCTACAGCTGGACCGAGTCCCCACCTGGACCCAGTCCCTAACCGGACCGAGTCTAGCGGACTGTCCTGAATGCACCCTAAAACATGCAGGATGATAGATCCTACCACTGTTATGCTGATGACACTCAGCTTTTTCATTCCTTCCCTCCAGACGACACAACCGTCTCAATGAGAATATCAGCTTGTCTTGCTGATATCTCGGCATGGATGAAGGCTCGCCACCTTCTGCTCAATCTGTCCAAGACAGAGCTCATTGTCTGTCCAGCCAATCCTTCCTTACCTCCACAGATCCATGTGAAGCTCCACTCTATCACACCTGTTCCTATGTCTGCTGCCTGGAATCTGGGTGTCATGGTGGATGACCAGCTGACCTTTAAGGTCCATGTTGCCTCGGTTGCCCGTACCTGCCGATATGCTCTCTACAACATCAAGAGAATCAGACGTACCTGACAGAACACATGACTCAGCTTCTGGTTCAGGCTCTGGTCATCTCACGCATCGATTACTGCAGTTCCCTACTGGCAGGTCTGCCTGCATGCTGGTTAAACCTCTGCAGATGATCCAGAACGCCGCAGCACGTCTGGTCTTCAACCAACCCAAACGAGCTCATGTCACTCCGCTGCTAATCGCTCTTCACTGGCTTCCGGTTGCAGCACAGATCAAATTTAAAGCTTTGCTTCTGGCTTACAAAACAATAACTCAAACGGCTCCCGTCTACCTTCACTCCCTAATCCAGACCTACACTCCCTCTCGACCGCTACGTTCCACCAGTGAAAGACGCCTCGTGTTACCACCACAACGTGGGACTAAATCACCAGCCAGACTCTTTTCCTCTGTTGTTCCACGATGGTGGAATGATCTCCCAAACTCTGTCCGCTCTGCAGAGTCCCTGTCTACTTTTCAGAGCAAGCTGAAGACTCAGCTCTTCAAGGAGAACTTCAACACTTAGTACAGCTGTATTTGTTGGAAAGTTGGAAAACTTAGCCCAGTTCTTTGCAACAAACTTTATGGTATTAATTCTTTGTATTATAACATAGGTGATATTATGGGGTGGGAAGGGAGTAAACAACAACAACAAAAAAAGCCTGTAGCCCTTCATGGAACGACCTGCATCCAACTGGACAGTCCACTAGCATCTTCCTACGATGTCCTCTACTGTTTGACTTCCTGCTTGTGTTGCTCTCACTCTCATATGTAAGTCACTTTGGATAAAAGCGTCTAAATGACTATAGAATAGAATAGAATAGAATAGAATAGAATAGTATAGATCTAGAGGAGCAGACGACACAGTGGTTTGTGGTGTTCCTACTCTATTTGTTCTAAGGGTAAGCATCTGCAATCATGCATTTAAATGTCATAAAAGACGAACTAAAGGCTCCACATCTGTTGTTAGAGGTCCCCGTTTCCAGTCCTGCAGATCCTGCAGCTTTTAGATGCATCCCGTCTCCAACAGGCCTTTACAAACTGTTAATCAAAGAACATGAACATGGTTCAGGTACATGAACCAGACATCAAATATGTGGTTCACTGACCTCTGCAGACATTTGATTCAGGTGTGTTGGAGATGGGATGCATCTGAACGTTGCACTCGCGTGTTGTTACCCCTTCAGACCTCCTCTGAGCCACTCTGATCATTATGACGTTAAGTTTTTCTGACTCAGCTGCACCGTCTGAAGCTCTAATAAATGTTTAGAAAAGGGCTAAATAAGTAAAGATTATGTTGATGGTTAATATAATAAATAAAATCCTGTTTCACTTCCACAGAAATAAAATTCAGTCCAGACCTCAGGAGATCATAAAATGGATTACTTTATAAGTACACTGCAATACTTAGATTTAAACTTTTAAATCCACTCAATAAGCATCCAATTTATGGTCATGATTTTTTCCATGACTGCCCTGCTGCTAATTGGAGCAGTTTGTGTTTGTAAAGTGCAGATAAACAGCTGGGGATGTTGTACAGGGCGCTACCGGCTCACTGATGTGTCATGCTTGCAGGACATTTTTCCATTTAAAGAGTCCAATTAGGCCTGCAGACCTCCTCGCTCATTACAGGCCGATCAGGTCCAGGGCACAAACAAACACACCCAGGACCCATTATCCTCCTACACGCTTCAGAGGCACTCAAGCAATTTCTGCCCTGAGAGTCATGCAGCATCTCCGGATCTAAAACTATGTAAAACTATGGACTCCGATGGTTTAATGACAGTTTTCTGTTTCTGAGGGGAAATAAGATGTTTGCACATTCATACTTTTATAGGCAGAAATCACAAGTCTGTTTCTTCTCTTATATTTAAAAATATACATCTATAATTATCAAACTTATCTGCAAGCAATCATTCATGGCCTACAGCTGAATTTCTCTCCCCAGGACGGAGTTTACTCCTTTTCAAAATGTGGTAAAGGAGCAAACTCTGAAGTTCCTTCATTATTCAAGTGGCTCTTTGTGTACCAAATGACTGACACTACAGACTGAAGTTATTACAAAGAACCGACACTCTGGTTGAATCTTTTTTTTTTTTTTCTTTTAAATATTCTTTTTTATTTAGAACTTTTTTGCAAATAAGGAACATGTACATATGTTAAACCAGGTAATGAGCACAAATACATACATAGAGACACAAGGTAGAGAGAAAGAAAAAAAAAAGGGGGGGGGGGGGGGGGGGGCTGCTTGTACACGCAAAAAAGAAAACTAGTACAACTCGAGTACTGTTTGTACACAAATAGGTACATGCACAGATAGCACCAGTAGCAAGATAGAAAAAATTAGATTGATAATAGGGACAGTAATGGGTATCCACAGAGACGAGGCAATTCTCCACAGATACAATAAAAAATGGTCGCCACATCTTATCGAAGGCCTTTGCATTGAGAGATAGGTTATGCCGAATCTTTTCCACAGATTCAGCAGGTTATTTCAGAAAGCCAGGTTTTAAAAGAAGGGGCTACATCGCTCCTCCAATGGGTCAAAATAATCCTTTTAGCAATAATCATGCCGTAGTGTATGGTATTGCGGTGAGATGATGTGAGTCGGGAAAGAGCTACCTAAAACTGAAATACAAGGATCTGGGGGTATATTGCAGTTGTAAACCTCAGAAAAACATCTGAAAATGTCAGGCCAGAACTGCTTTAATTTAGGGCAGAACCAGAAGAGATGACCTAAGGTTCCCTCAGCTGATTTACATTTTAGACATATTGGGGAGATTGAGGGGTAGAAGGAGTGCAATTTAGTGAAAGAGTAATGTAATCTATGGATCACTTTAAATTGTATGAGTTGGTGTCTACAATTAACTGACCATCTGTGAACATTACTTATTGTCAGAGCCAGGTCTTTCTCCCAGGCTTCCTTTAAGTGTTGAGAAGGAACTGAAGTAAGCGAGGTGAAAAGATTAAAAAAAAATCATGAGGTAAGTTTCTGCGATTCAGGTGGACGCTTTATCAGGGCATATAACTCTAAAGGAGGTGGCTGAGATTTAAAGGAGGGAATGTTTTTGCGGGTAAAATCTCTGAGTTGGAGATAACAGAAAAAAATGTGAATTTGGTAGTAAGAATTTTTCTTTCAGTTGAGAGAAGGTGGCAAATGTCTGGTCAATGTAGAGATCCCCAAAAGTGACTATACTGCTGTTCTCCCAGAGCTGAAAAGCATTATCAGTCAATGATACAGGAAAAGTGTGGTTTCTGCAAAGTGGGGAGTAGATAGAGATTTCAGGCAGTGTGAGAGATTTCCTTATGTGGTACCAGATCTTCAGGGAGCTTGTGACTACAAAGTTATTACAAACAGCGGTTGTTAAAGGTAAGGGTGAGGAGAAGAGCAGTGTGGGAAGGGAGCTCTTGAAAGAGAACAGTTCAATTACAAACCAAGATGGTGTGTGGGCGACAGTGTTACCTGGGCGTGTATTTTGCCAAAACATTAGTGCTCTGCAGTTTGTAGCCCAGTAGTAGTGGCAAAAATCAGGTAAACTTAGGCCGCCGGCTGACTTGGGTTTGATTAAATGTTTTTTAGAGATTCGGTGTGTTTTATAACCCCACACAAAAGGTAAAATAATTGAATCCAGTTGTTTAAAAAAAACATTTAGGTAAAAAAAATTGGTAAATTCTGGGTGAGGCAGATAAATGTGGGGGGCAGGACCATCTTAATGGCATTGACACGGCCAATCATAGATAATGGCAGAAGTCTCCAGGAATCGATGCAAGCTTTTTATTTGTCCAAAAGAATCCAAAAAATTTGTTTTGTAAATTAGGTTCGGGTTCTGTGACTCCAAGGTATTTAATGTTATCTGAGACAACTTGAAAAGGTAAGTTCTTCAGGAAAGTGGGATCCATTTCACCTGTAAGCGGCAGGAATTCACTTCTATCTAAATTCACAGTGTATCCAGAAATTTTGCTAAACTTCTCAACCAGTTCTCGTCAGAAGGGAAGGGACTCTTCTGGGCGGGACAGAAAGAGGACCACATCATCTGCATAAAGTGAAATGCAGTGATCAACCCCTCCTAAAATTAGTGGGGTGATTTCTGATGGCAACAGCCAGGGGTTCCATTGCAACCGCGAAGTGCAATGGGCTCAGAGGGCAACCTTGTCTGCAGGATCGCTGCAGTGCAAAAGGAGGAGATCTATTGTTGGTGATAATAGAAACAGTAATATGAGCGTATAACATTTTGACCCATGAGGTAAAGTTATCGCCAAATTCTTTTAAAGGATGCTAACAAGTATGGCCACTCAACCTGATCAAATGCCTTTTGAGCGTCAAGGGCAAGGATGGCAACTTTAGAATCAGGGTTGAATTTGGAGTACATAATATTCAGCAGACGCCTAACATTGAAAAATGAAAATTGTCCAGGAATAAATCCGGTTTGGTCTTGATGAATTATGATGGCTATACACTTGTTGAGTCTATTTGCTAAGATTTTGGTGAATATGTCACGTAAGGTTCTTGTGATTCCAGATAGTTCCCCACTGCTAAAGGAACAGAATGCCAGGAAAAGGGTCGAAGGGATGAAAGGTCTTTATATTAAGAGTCCCAGGATAAAAAAAAAAGAAAGAAAAAAAAGTCTTCTCCCTTTAAAACGATTAAAACTTGTCCCACGCTCAAGAAAGGAGGGGATCCACTGTAGACAAAGTGTGGGCATGTCCTCCTCAAAGGACACTTGATATGCACCGCTGCCCACCTCAGTCTAGGCCACATGGTTGCTCGGAGGGAAACAGAACAGGGGATAAGGCACTCTTAAGTGAGGGGAACCAGCCCACTCACACAACAGCTTGATGTGCCGACTTTCCTTTAACTTAGCTGTTGACTTGGCATTGTGTTGTTTCTTAGTCTGGCTGATGATCACCACAGCAGCGCTCCACATCACGAGCCACCATCCTCCTCGGGTTCCTGCTGCCATAGTCCTTCTCCCTTTGTTGTCCTTCCTTCCTGCTGCTGGCGCCAGTCCTTTCGAGGCTCACCAAGATAGCGCAGCCCAAGCTGCTTGCGTTCCATAGTGGTCACATTCTCCTTCCGCCTCCTGCCTTCTTCCACTTGTGCCTTAAACCTGCTTCACACCTGTTCCCAGTTGGCCAATTAACTCCCTGCCAACTTCGTGGCAGGGAGGAGGAATGCCAGCTGTGGCTAGTTGGCAATCAGTGACCTAGCCCACAACATAAAATTCACAGCAAATAAAACTGTCATGCATTAAAATATAAAAAACTATAAAAACCAAAACTAGAGGGCAAGGATAGCTGATCACCATAGTTCTGTCACTTTGACGAATACTTTAAGATCACTGCCAAGGAGAGCTATCGGACGGTAAGAAGACGGGTCAGTTTGTTCTTTATCCTTCTTCAAAATCAGTGAGATATTGGCCTCATACAGTGTTTTTGGGAGTAGGCCAACTGATATAGAATGGTTGATCATTCTTAGCATATAAGGGGCTATAGTATCCAGGTATGCCTTGTAAAACTCTCTGGCTGAATCTTTGGATTCAAAGTGGGAATTTTACACAAATCAGGAGAGTCCGCTAGACTGGGTCAGAGTAGGGACTTGGTCCGGTTGGGGACTACGTCCGAATAAGGACTCAGTCCGGTTGGGGACTCGGTCCGACTGGGGACTCGGTCCGACTGGGGACTGGGTCCGGTTGGGGACTCGGTCCGACTGGGGACTGGGTCAGAGTAGGGACTTGGTCCGGTTGGGGACTACGTCCGAATAAAGACTCAGTCCGGTTGGGGACTCGGTCCGACTGGGGACTGGTCCGGTTGGGGACTCGGTCCAGTTGGGGACTCGGTCCAGTTGGGGACTCGGTCCGATTGGGGACTCGGTCCGACTGGGGACTGGGTCCGGTTGGGGACTCGGTCCGACTGGGGACTGGGTCCGACTGGGGCCGGTTGGGGACTGGGTCCAGTTGGGGACTCGGTCCAGTTGGGGACTCGGTCCGACTGGGGACTCGGTCCGACTGGGGACTGGGTCCGGTTGGGGACTCGGTCCAGTTGGGGACTCGGTCCGACTGGGGACTCGGTCCGACTGGGGACTGGGTCCGGTTGGGGACTGGGTCCGACTGGGGACTGGGTCCGACTGGGGCCGGTTGGGGACTGGGTCCAGTTGGGGACTCGGTCCAGTTGGGGACTCGGTCCGACTGGGGACTCGGTCCGACTGGGGACTGGGTCCGGTTGGGGACTCGGTCCAGTTGGGGACTCGGTCCGACTGGGGACTCGGTCCGACTGGGGACTCGGTCCGACTGGGGACTCGGTCCGACTGGGGACTGGGTCCAGTTGGGGACTCGGTCCGACTGGGGACTCGGTCCGACTGGGGACTCGGTCCGACTGGGGACTGGGTCCGGTTGGGGACTGGGTCCAGTTGGGGACTCGGTCCGACTGGGGACTCGGTCCGACTGGGGACTGGGTCCGGTTGGGGACTGGGTCCGGTTGGGGACTCGGTCCAGTTGGGGACTCGGTCCGACTGGGGACTGGGTCCGGTTGGGGACTGGGTCCAGTTGGGGACTCGGTCCGACTGGGGACTCGGTCCGACTGGGGACTGGGTCCAGTTGGGGACTCGGTCCGACTGGGGACTCGGTCCGACTGGGGACTGGGTCCGGTTGGGGACTCGGTCCAGTTGGCGACTCGGTCCGACTGGGGACTCATTCGTTCTGGACGTGTTTGATGACACAGTGATATCTATCATTTCTGGTGACAATGCTGCCGATCAGCGTTCCGAGGCTCACATTCCTGTTTAACTGCACCGGCTGCCCCTTCTGTTTAGGATTAATTTAAAAGTTCTTTAGTTTGTTTTTCAGTCTTTAAATCACCTCTGAGCTGCTCCACATGGCTCTCCGGTCAGCAGATCAGCTCTTCCTGGAGGTCTCGAGAACAGGGAGGAAGCTCAGAGGGACTTTTTCTGAATCGGAACCAGACTTATAGATCTCACCGTAACTTTCACTGGCCTCAGGACCCAGAATGGGTTTGCTTCTATTGCTTGTATTGATTTTACAGGTTTTATTGTTTTGATTAATGTTTTACTGTTATAATCATTTTATGTTCAGTACTTTGTTCAGCAGTAGCTGTCTGAAAGTGTTTTAAAAATAAAGTTAGCTTGGCTTACATCCCAGACGCTGCAGCAGAGTGCAGCGACGGTGAAAACAAAGAAACACTGACTTTTTTATGATTTGTTTTTGACAATGGTGTCCTCCTTGGTCCTCTCTTTGATTTAATCAGGTTTCCTCCACCTCAACGTCCAGGGAGGTTGGCTACAGTCCCATGAATCTTATATTTCTGAATACTGTACAGCTGTAGTCACTCTTATAGCCTTCATCTTCAACATGTTGGTCTACAGTTTTCTTTCTGATTTCCTGAGAAATTCTTTCCTTTGTCCTCTGGTCCATGCAGAGTATGGTACTCACCATGTCAGCAAACAGCCCAGTGACTACCTGTAGTCCTATATATAGGCCCACTGACTGTTTACAGGACTGTAGACACCTGTGATGCTGGTTAGTGGACACACACCTTGGACAAACTTGTCTTTGGTAACATAATATTCAATCTTTTTTAGGGGTACCATTATTTTTGTCCTCTTTAATGAGTTTAATTTTTATATAATTCTGTTGAAGTCTGGTTGAAAAGCAAAGACTGACTTTCATTGGTTAAATTTCATAGAATTTTTATTTATCATTACTTTTGTCAGATTCAAGTTGTTTTTGTAACAATTGTGAGTTTTCTTCTCATTGACTGAAGAACAACAGTTTAGTCTGATACTATAACAGCTTCAATGTGTACAACCTTGGATAATGTTGCTCCCCTAAAGAAGAAGAAATTAGGTAAGATTATGAAGGCTCCCTGGTTTAATTCCCAGCTTCGAGCTCTAAAACAGGCATCAAGGCGTTTGGAAAACAGATGGCGTTCATCAGGACTAGAGGAGTCTCACTTAACCTGGAAAGAAAGTTTAATTGTATACAAAAAAGCCTTACGTACGGCAAGAACAGCTTATTATTCATCATTGATAGAGGAAAACAAAAACAACCCTCGGTTTCTTTTCAGCACTGTAGCTAGGCTTACTAGGAGCCGGAGCGCTGTGGAGCCATGTATTCCTTTCTCACTTAGCTGTGATGATTTCATGTATTTTTTCAGGAATAAAATTGATACTATTAGAGATCAAATCCACAATATTCTTCCTTCTACCTATAATGTTGAGCCTGTTGTGGTCTCCGAAGCATCCTTAGAACCAGGATCTGACTTGTGTCTAAATAGTTTCTGTCCTGTCCAACCCTCTGAATTAACTAAAATAATAGCTTCATCTAAACCATCCACCTGTATCTTAGACCCTCTCCCAACGAGCCTCTTTAAGGACATTTTCCCTTTAATTAATACATCACTACTAAATCTTATCAATATGTCGTTAGTGACAGGATATGTACCACAATCATTTAAAACTGCTGTAATCAAGCCTTTACTTAAAAAGCAATCTCTGGATCCAGAGGTGATAGCAAATTATAGACCTATATCTAACCTCCCGTTTATGTCCAAAATTCTGGAGAAAATAGTTTCAGCTCAGCTACATGCCCACCTGAGCAAAAATAATTTATGCGAGGAGTTTCAGTCAGGATTTAGAGCTCATCATAGCACTGAGACGGCATTGGTGAAAGTTACTAATGACCTTCTTATGGCCTCAGACAAAGGACTTGTGTCCGTACTTATCTTGCTTGATCTTAGTGCTGCATTTGATACAGTCGATCATAACATTCTGTTACAGAGACTAGAACAGGTGATTGGAATTACAGGTACAGCGTTAAGCTGGTTTAAATCATATTTATCTGATAGACTTCAGTTTGTTCATGTAAATGACAAGTCCTCCTCACAAACTACAGTAAGTCATGGAGTTCCTCAAGGTTCTGTACTTGGACCAATACTCTTCACGCTATATATGCTCCCTTTAGGCAAAATTATTAGACAACATGGAATAAACTTTCATTGTTATGCAGATGATACTCAGATATACTTATCCTTTAAACCAGATGAAACAAATCAGCCCAATAGGCTACAAAATTGTCTCATAGACATAAAGACTTGGATGTCTAGAAATTTTCTCCTCTTAAACTCAGATAAGACTGAAGTCATTCTCGTTGGATCTGAAAAACTCAGAGCTAAATTTTCTGGTTTTGTAATGAACCTGGATGGCATTACTTTAGCTTCCAGTGCTACAGTGAGAAACCTTGGAGTAATATTTGACTCGGACCTGTCCTTTGGCCCACATATTAAGCAGGTTACTAAAACAGCCTTCTTTCATTTACGTAATATAGCCAAAATTAGGGACATTCTGTCTCAGAGTGATGCAGAAAAACTGGTTCAGGCTTTTGTTACTTCGAGACTAGATTACTGTAACTCTCTATTACTGGGCTGTCCTAAATATGCCCTGAAAAGCCTTCAGCTGATCCAGAATTCTGCAGCCAGAGTCCTGACCAGAACCAGCATGAGAGATCATATTTCTCCAGTTTTAGCCTCTCTTCATTGGCTGCCTGTTGAATCTAGAATAGAATTTAAAATCCTTCTCCTTACATATAAAGCCCTCCATAACCAGGCACCACTATATATCAAAGACCTCATAGTTCCTTATATACCAAGCAGAGTACTTCGTTCGCAGACTGCAGGCTTACTTGTGGTTCCTAGAGTCTCAAAGAGCCGAGCAGGAGGCAGAGCCTTTGGTTATCAGGCCCCTCCCTTATGGAATAAGCTCCCAGTTAGTGTTAGGGAAGCAGACACCCTCCCCACCTTTAAGACTAGGCTGAAGACTTATCTTTTTGATAAGTCCTATAGCTAGGGATGGTTAGCATCCCTTAGTTATGCTGCTATAGGTTTAGACTGCTGAGGGACATTTCCTGATACACTGAGCTTCTTTCTTTTTCTCTTTATCCCCCCCCCCCAATAACAGTGTTGCATCATTAACATGTATGTCTCCTGTCTCAGCAGGTCTCCCTGGCCGGGAGTAGCAGTTCCTGTTGTCTGTTGTCTTTCTGTCCTCTTCCCCCCACACAGCAGAGGCAGATGGCTGCCTGTCCTGAGCCGGGTTCTGCCGGAGGTTTCCTTCCTGTTAAAAGGGAGTTTTTTCCTTCCCACTGTCGCCAGTGTGCTTGCTCAGGATGGGAGATTGAGTTGGACTCAACTCAATCTGTTGGTTTCCTTATATAGGCTATTATGAATTGGCTTTCATTATGTTTTCCCCTCTGTCTGTAAAGCGTCTTGAGATGGCATTGCTGTGATTTGACGCTATATAAATAAAGTTGAATTGAATTGAATAGTCTGTAGGATGGTTTAATTCACTAATTAAATCATAGAACCGGTTTTATTTACTTTCCATTCATCCATCCATACGTCCATCCATCATTCATCCATCCGTCTGTCTGTCCATCCATCCATTCATCCATCCACTCATCCATCCATCCATCCATCCATCCATCCATTTATCCATCCATCCATCCATCCATCCATCCGTCTGTCTGTCTATCCATCCATCCATCCATTTATCCATCCATCCATCCATCCATACGTCCATCCATCCACCCATCTGTCCATCCATCCATCCATCCATCATCCATCCATCCATCATCCATCCATCCATCATCCATCCATCCATCCATCCATCCATCCATCCATTTATCCATCCATCCATTCATCACTCATCCATCCATCTTCAGATAAGAAGTCAGGTGACCAACGACAGGAAGGAGAGCCAGACTTCAGGTCAGGAACAAACTTCTTCTCTTGTATCAGAGAAACGTCAGAAGCTTTTTCACGTCTTTTGCAGGTTTCTGTTTGATCCGTTAGAAAAACCCAGAGACAAATGTGAACTAAATCTTTCTGTAATTCAAACAGCTGATTAAATTAAACATGGAAGGTGGAGCTTTTAGACTTCGTCATCTGGAATGTCGGATGTTTCTGGAAAATCAGACTAAATTACCCAAAAGGATGTGTGAGGATGTCTGGTTAACGGTTCAGATAGTTTTCTACTAGCTTCGTCTTCCCAACATTCAGGGCCACCAGCATGCAAACCTACCCCTCTTCACTCCCCGCCCACCATATCATTCTCTCACACGCTCATGGCATCATAATTAGTCTGTGTACAGGCTTCCTGGATAACACGTACAGTTTATTTTCTGTCTTAATTCCTTATCAGATGTATCGATCGCGCAGCCCATTGAGTGATCTGTGGCGGCTGTCTGTAGCAGAGTGATAAGCCGTGTGAGTGTGTGTGCAGCCTTGGTCGGGGGAGGAAAGTGTGTGTGCAGCAACTGTGGATTAGCACCTTATTAGCTCAGCAGCTTTTCTTCAACAAGGCTGACACCATGGTGCATAACAAGCTGACAGCCTATAAACTGTTTGAAAAGAGAGAGAATTGTAAATGCAGGTTAGCTCCTCAATAAAGGTTATTCAAAAGATTGGGCAAAATTAAGTTAATTTAAAAACAATATACAAAGTAAATGAGTGGCTGGTGTTCTGTAAAAGAAAAGCTGTGGTGTCGCCCCATGATGTGTGGATTGATCCTGAAAAGTACTTTGGATACCAACTTTTTATGTTCTTGAATTAATTTTCATGTCGGAAAATCCACATTTCAGTCATTTTGGTTCAATATTTAGTTTACCATGAACAGGAATACAACAGACATCAGGCAGGAGCTCCAGGGTTCGTTTTAGGGTTAGGTTATGGGTTTAGGGTTGGGTTTAGGGTTAGGTTTAAGGTTGGGTTGGAGTGTGGTTTAGGATTAGGGTATGGGTTTGAGGTTAGGTTTAAGATTGGGTTTAAGGTTAGGTTTAGGTTTAAGGTTAGGTTTAGGGTTAGTTTATGAATTTAGGGTTGGGTTTAGGTTTAGGTATGGGTTTAGGGTTGGGGTTAGGGTTAAGGTTGGGGTTGGGGTTAGGGTTAGGTTTAAGGTTGGGGTTAGGTTTAGGATTAGGTTTAAGGTTAGGTATAGGGTTAGATTATGGGGTTAGGTTTACGATTAGGTTATGGGTTTGAGGTTGGGTTTAGGGTTGGGTTTTGGATTAGGTTTAAGGTTAGGTTTAAGGTTAGGTTTAGGGTTAGTTTATGGATTTAGGGTTGGGTTTAGGTTTAAGTATGGGTTTAGGGTTGGGGTTGGGGTTAGGTTTCGGATTAGGTTTAAGGTTAGGTATAGGGTTAGGTTTAGGATTAGGCTATGTGTTTGAGGTTGGGTTTAGGGTTTGGTTTTGGATTAGGTTTAAGGTTAGTTTATGGATTTAGGTTTAGGTTTAGGTATGGGTTTAGGGTTGGGGTTAGGGTTAGAGTCAGGTTTAAGGTTGGGGTTGGGGTTAGGTTTAGGATTAGGTTTAAGGTTAGGTATAGGGTTAGGTTATGGGGTTAGGTTTAGGATTAGGTTATGGGTTTGAGGTTGGGTTTAGGGTTGGGTTTTGGATTAGGTTTAAGGTTGGGTTTAAGGTTAGGTATAGGGTTAGGTTATGGGTTTAGGGCTAGGGTTTAGGGTTAGGGGGTTCGGTTTAGGCAGGCAGTTGCAAACTGTGACAGACACCAGAGGTGTATAAAGTATAAGTGAAGATAAAGTGAAGTCCTCCTGTGTCTTTGGATCTACTGATGCATTTAGAACAGGTGTTTTAATTAAAAGGCTCATCTACCTGCAGTGGAGCTGAGCTGATTACATTTACCTGGTTTAGTGATGGTTGGAAAGAGCTGCCGGATAGCACTTCTATTTTCTACTTCTACTTTCTACATCCCAGACAAATACCAGGCAAACACTCGCTATATTTAACACAATGAACATCGTAAGACACTGTTAAAAACTTGCAAAGCTAAATGATTCCGTCTTCAGACTCTCACAATAAATTTTCTGTCATGACAATCAACAGCGTAATTTGACTATTTTTGGTGAAAGAAATGAAAATTGTTTGCACCTGTCTAGCTGGGTCATCCTGTCGTTGAGCCGTTAGCTAGCTTAAGAGCGAAGCATTGATTCACTAATTCTTTGTGAACGTACGTAGACGACTGGCCTAGCGCAGTAAAGCTACACTGCAATTTTACGTAAATGGTTTTATACAAGGAAGCTGACTGAGAGGAAAAGCAGCCTTGGGCCTTCAGCAGACGTAAGACAACCAAGCTGAGTTACCTGTGCAGCTTCTCTGTCTGGCCACCAGGAGGCGCTGTTCTCTCATTTTTATTGAACCATCAAAAGCAAGAAAGGTCATTGCTTTCAGATCGAGCAGTAAGATTATATAATAAATTATAATTATTAAAGAAAGTTAAAAAAAGAAAACTAATTAATAAAACGAAAAAGTCATTTTCCTTTCCTGCCTGGAGTAGCCGTCTGCACACCCCGTCTGCACACCGCTGCTGGAACGGAACTAATATATCTGTTATGGTTCCTGCTCCGCCATGTCTGCACATCATTCAGCCCACCTGACTGCTTCAGAGCTTTACCGGAACTCTGTCACCTGGACATAATCTCTGCTTTGCTTTTCGGACCACCGGACCCTTCCAATGGATTCTGTGACCATCGCCTGCTTTCTGGCCGTGTTTCGGGTTTCCTGCACTACTCCTGTATGCAGCTGAATTCTGGGTCCTCCTGTTACAAAATCATGATACGTTGTAGATCGATACTGAACCGTCGGTACCTCTCAGACCAGCTTTACTGCAGACAGAGGTTCTTAGAAGGGATTCTGCAACTAGTAGAGAATTCCTGCTGGAAAAGGAGCAACAATACGCTGCAGACCTGAATCCAAAACAAAATCAGCTCCTTGGCTTTAGTCTGGAGTGTCTGCAGCAAAGTGGGAAACGACCAGTTATATGTAAGACTTTCTCTAAAAATAATCCAATATTTTAAATGAATGTTGCTCTTAAAGGTACAATGGGATTAATTTCATTGTCGTGAAAATATTTGAGCCATTTTAAAAGAAAAGTTCTGAATTTTGTCCTTTAAAACTTAATGTTTGAACCCCTGTGTTCAGAATAACATGTTAGGAAATGGAAAAACCTGTTTTCTGGCGCGCTGCAACATCGTTTTCCTCCTAAAAGCCCAGATTTGGCCAGAGAAGGACTTTGTTCCCTGGGGAGAGGGGGAAGGGTGAGCGGCCGTCAATAGACTCACATTAGGACGCCGTTATCGGGACTCTTTCATTAGCATCTAGGTCTATTGTCTCCTCCAACAATGGTGACAAACAAAACATTGCGATGGAAATGAGTGAAATGTAGCTAATTAGTTTCTCTGCTGGTATTGTCAGGCAGAAACGAATCGCTGTTGGAGCCGCTTGTTTGAGCTCTGGTTCCTCTCAGCAGCAGCTCGGCCACGCTGAATTCAGCAGAAAAAGTTGTTTTATTGTTTTCACATCTTAACCTCGGTGTCACAAGACCGACTTCTCCCACCTCTTCGCTGCAGCGATGAGGAGGAAGGTTGAGAAGGGTCAGAATCAGTACGTGTGTTACTGGATGTCGCTTTTAAATATATATATATATTTAATAACTATGGTTATGTAGTTGTGCAACAGGTTTTGCTTGTGTCGCCTCTAAACGGGCTGAAAGCTGGCGGATCAGCCCTGATCCTGAAGCGGACTGAAGAGCAGGATTAGACCTGTTCTTAGGCTTTAGTGGGCTTTAATCCTACACAATAATATACATTACACCCTCAGTGGCTGCTGTCGGTCTTTGCAACACAAGATACTAAACACTGTCAGAAGCCATTGACAGAAAAGCTGTTTATACTCCAGAGACCATGCTAGTTGACACAGAGACGCCTGCAGGGTCTGTTCCAGACCCAGAAACTGGTCCAGTTTCAGCCACCAAGTTCCTGCAGGTTGATATTAAACTCACATTAACACCCTGAACTAGATTTTGTGAGATTTTGTAGACCTTATTTTGTGTTCTACCAGTGAGAATCTTCCCAGAGATGTTGCGTTCCAGCTTCAGCTGGATGGCTGAAGACGAAGAGGACGAACTAGAGATGAGGAAGCTCTAAATTCAGAGATAATGACGACTGATTGGAAGAGGTTCCAGAGGTGACCAGCCGGCGTTTCTTCTTCTTTTCCATCGGTAGCATGTTTAACCTGCTAGCAGGACATGCTAACAACAGGAAATCAGACAGCAAACCTGCAATGATGGACGTATTGATACTCTGGAGTCGATACGTCAATATCAACGTCAAAATATTGGATTTATTGATGATACAAAACTACAAAACATGCTTATTGTTTTCACTTCTGGGAGTATTTTTGACTTTAAAATTGTGCTTGAAGCACAGAAACAGCATTTTCCTTCTGTGTCACATGATCATGGCAGCCAATCAGATGCCAGGATATGGTGATTTTTTTTTTTTTTTTTTTTGTTTAATGCAGGTTATTGCATACATATATATATAGACAAGTATTATGGTGTATATGGTCCAGGTAGGGATGGACAATGCCAGAATTTTTATGTTGATAGATTTAGTTTATTGTGTCTTTTTACCTAAAACTAAAACTTACGAGCAAAGAAGAGCTTTTTAAATATTACTGATGAGTAAATCAAACAAAAATAAGATAAATTAATTAAACTACAGATTAATATAAAATTCTTCATATTATCAAATGTAAAATAAAAAATAAATATGGTAAATATAAAAACGTGCAAGATCCTGTAATTTTGTTGATTTCGGTTAGCATGTCTCAGCTTGTTTTCTTTCTTCTAAGATGCTGATTCGCTCCAGAAAAAGCTAAAATACCAACGTAATCAAGTGTTTCTGAATTATCATTCATCAATGAGACTTTTTGATTAATTTAAGCACACTGAGAAAAATATGTTATCCTTTGATAAAGTTGGATTTGTGCAGCGGCGCCAGCTTCTGCTCGCTCATTGTGGCTCAAGCAGGCGGCTTTAAGCCGGCGTACGTGAGCCGCATGGCTAAACGTCTGCTGGCTTCGAAACAAACAGCCTGCAAATGCTTTAAGTATATTATCAGCCAAGTTCCTTTAGGAACATATTGCTAAAGGAGCTTACCATTTAATTAATGTAACTTCAGCGAGATTACACCCGGCCGAGCCTTGTAAGAAGAGGCATGGTCCGACTGACCTATGCAGGAGCTTAAAGACACAAGAATGGTGTTTTTACTCAACTTTGATGGGATAACTGGTATAATCTTTCACAGCAATGGGAGGAATAAAGTGTTTTAAACATAATACCCTTCCAAACTCTGAGAGGGTTTTGGTGAAGCTCAAGTGGTGCCGGAGAAACTTTGACTTGTGATGCTTCCTTTATGTTTGCATCACTTTTAAGCCTTTAAGTGGAAAATTTAAACACGTGGTGAAAAGTTTCTGCTTTTTTTGGTCGAAATTTAGGAAAAATGATCTGAAAATGAAGAAGTGATCATGATGGAAATGATCATACAGTGTAACCTGTATGATCATTACCATCTTTATATTTATTTGATTAAATATAAAGAAGTAAAAAATCTTTCTTATATAATTAATCTTTTAATGAATAAATTAAAATGGGGGGGGGGGGGGGGGGGGGGGGGGGGGGATGAAAAACAAACTTAACACATTATTATTATTTTTTTTTTTTTTTGTTGCTTTTTTGGTGTGAAATTAGATCAGACTAGTATCTTACTCATCAGTTTTTCATACTTACAGCTTTTTCCTTTTATTTGTCTTATTTTCATCCCAGATGTTCCTCACCCATCCTCACCCGCCCAGCTCTCCCAGTTTCTGCCGTCGCCCTTTCAAACATTCTTTAACACCGGGATAAAGGGGACGGATTGGGGAGATTAGGCGACGGGATCCTCCAGGCATTGTCTGACAATCTGCAGATAAAAACAGAGAGAAAGAAAGAAAAAGAGAGGTTTTGGTTTGATTTGGTCGTGTGGGGGCAGGGCTGCGTCGCGGGTGGAGGGGAGCAAGGTGGGGGTGTTTGCAGACTCAGGCAGCAGGTGGAGTTGTCGGTTTTTCCGTCTGGAATCTCAGCAGCTTCCTGGTCTGGTTTTCCTGCTGCAGGAAGATTTTCTGAAGCAGAAATCACTGATTGATTTTATAAATTTTACTTTTCATTACTGTAGATTTCTGTGTATAAAGATGGAAAATGTGATTCATTTTCACCATTTTCTGCCGTTTTTATTTGATTATTCTCCGACACGCTCCACTTTCTTTTAGTAGAGTCCCAGTCGACACGTTGACACTTATTTCTTTTTCTTTTGGAAAGACCTCAAAACTTTTTGGTTTCCTATGAAATTAACAGGAAACTGATTTAATGTTTCATGTTCAGAACTAAGATGTTTTAATCCTCATCATTTCTCAATAATTGTTTTTAACCGTTTTATCTTCAAACTCTGGAGCATAGTGCTGTGCCATACAATTTCCTTCTTCTTCTTCTTCTTCTTATTATCAGCATTAGCATAAGCTTTAGATCCAACTCATAAAGGAGGAATAACAGTAACTGCTGTGTAAAGCACGGAGGTCAGCTTAGCTTACAGGCTGCAGAACATATGAAACACGCCGCTTTCCAAAAGTAAAAAAACCCAAAATGTTTATATTCACATCAAACCAGTGCTGGTAAATTATGATATAATAAAATCATGCACTTATCATGCATCAAAGAAATTTAAAAAAAGTCATGATGGTCAAATTAAAATGAATTAAAATTAGGATGCACAGTATTGGATATTTGGCCGAAATCTAAAATTTTACACCTGATGTGGCAATTAACCAATATTATGTTGATATGATATCCATATTTCCTCCACACACCCAGTTCCAGAGCGGATCGAGATGTGGAAATAAACTCCAGTAATGTTCTGCAGATTCTCGCTGGTCTGTAAATATAAACATGGAAAAAAGCAGAAAACTTCGCTCTTATCTCAACGTTCATCATGAACGCGTCAAACTGGATCATGACGATGTTTTCTGAACAAAGGAAGGATGGTTGCATCCAATCCTACATAAAACTGACTGGGAATATGTTCTCCAAAACGATTATTGGTTAAAATGTGGTCAAAATAATTCATTTTAAAGCCAATATTGGCTATTGATATTGTTCCAATAATTTCAAAGGAGAACCAATCAATAACTTATATTTAAGGGCTGGACGATGCTGCAGATATCAGTCTGATAGCCTATCAAGTAAATTCAGGACAAATATCGCTGATACCAATACAGAATCAACGCTTTTTTATTAAATTTCACAATCAAAATAAAGTCGTCAATGCAAATTAGGTGAACATAAATAAACCGATACTAGCCATGGTATCGACACTGTCGATATTTGGATTGATCTGCTCAGCCTTTTTATGTTTAGCTCATTGTTCCTGTTGACTATTTTGTTAGATTGATTATTTTACTTTATCAATGCTTAAATTTAGATTTTTACTCCAGTTTGTTTTGTGTTATTTGCCAAAATCTTTGTTCTATGTTTTATTATTATTCTAAAAACAATCAATTGTTATGAAATGATTGTAAAATTCACCCCAAAAGCATTAGTATAATATTGGTATGAGTAATAGGTGCCCTGCATTTCACTTGGTATCGGATCGATACCAGAAGCTTCAGCCCTGTTGAAGGACCTGGACTGCATGTATTCTACCAAAGTATAGAAGGAAAATTCAGGTTTCTGATAATTAAATATTTTTATTTAGATAAATTACTTTTAACTTTTACCAGTAAATAATCTACATCTGAAAATCTTGTATTTGTTCTTCAGAGCCGATCAGAAACATAAAACTCACATTTGACTTCTGCTCTTTATATTTGGTTTGTTCTTTAAAATCTACCTCCATGCATGTCATTACAGTTAAATAAAATAAAATAAAAGATTTTCCTAACTCAGAAAGAGAAATTTATGAAGTAATTTTTTATGAGTGACGAGTCGCTGTGGTTATCAGCGTATCAGCAGCTGATTATCGGCTCTTCATCAGCTGCCTGTTAACAATTCAGATGCTCACTTTGGTTCATTAGCAGCGGCTGAACGTCTCTGAAAGGTCCGCCGCCATCCACGTGCGAAAGCAGCCATGCCTGCGCTGCTTTTCCCTTCAGTCTTTAATGCCTTTTGTTTGCAGGACATCTGCATGCAGCAGCAGAGGTGCAGCTGATGAGGCGCTTCAGCAGGAAAAGATTTGTTTTCCATGCAGGCTTGTCCTCATCTTGTTCCTCATGTGTTAAAAGAAAGGAGGAAATCATGTTGCTAAATGTTTAATATCAGGCCTAATGTCACTGATTCTGCTCCTGTAAATACTGATAAATTCCACATTTTCTTCGGTCTTACATCAACCTGAGATTATAATTAATAAGATGATCGTAGCAACTCGCCTTCCCTCGCCTCAGATCTGTCTTTGTCCTGATGGAGTCAGTTCAGCCATTAGCCAAGCAGATTGATTCATTACGCTAATGTGATTCTAACCCTGTTGGCCTTGTTTAATATGACACTCCTCAGATTTGTTCTAATACAAGCCCCGGGGAGCCAAACACAGCCGTCGCTAATGGGGAGGAGGAGTCAATTATGCAGAGAAGAGCTGAGTGTCAACAGATATTCAGACGATATCTGTTCTGGGTGATATCAGCCTCCTCAAACACAACAAACCCGAAGCTTTGGCTCAAAATCTCTCCTTTTTACTGGATGGGACTGGATGAGAGGTGGGGGGGAGACATGAGAGGAGGGAGGGAGAGATGGAGGGATTGAAGGATGGAAGGGAGGGATGGATCCAGTTTTGTTGGAGCAGGGACACTTGGAAAACCTGCAGGATTTTGGTCATAGTGGACCAACACTGGACACCCTGCTTTAGGTCAACTAGAGAGATTTATGATCCGTTCATTCATTAATCATATGCAGCATGAATATGTGTCAGTAAATATGTAAATTCTCCTGTAATAATAATCAATCCAGTGTCTTTGCTGTGTCATGGTGTCTGTTGCATGTTTGTTTGCAGTGTTAAAAAGTTGTTCCCGTTCTGGATGGTAGTATCCAGAATGTTGTTCCTGTTCTGGATGGTAGTATCCAGAATGTTGTTCCTGTTCTGGATGGTA
The DNA here is from genome assembly GCF_933228915.1 of Telmatherina bonti. Taxonomy (NCBI): domain Eukaryota; kingdom Metazoa; phylum Chordata; class Actinopteri; order Atheriniformes; family Telmatherinidae; genus Telmatherina; species Telmatherina bonti. Next base: position 40,478,168 of record NC_136621.1, on the reverse strand, counting down.
GTATCCAGAACGTTTTTCCTGTTCTGGATGGTAGTATCTAGAACGTTGTTCCTGTTCTGGATGGTAGTATCCAGAATGTTGTTCCTGTTCTGGATGGTAGTATCCAGAACGTTTTTCCTGTTCTGGATGGTAGTATCCAGAATGTTGTTCCTGTTCTGGATGGTAGTATCCAGAATGTTGTTCCTGTTCTGGATGGTAGTATCCAGAATGTTGTTCCTGTTCTGGATGGTAGTAACCAGAATGTTGTTCCTGTTCTGGATGGTAGTATCCAGAATGTTGTTCCTGTTCTGGATGGTAGTTTCCAGAATGTTGTTCCTGTTCTGGATGGTAGTTTCCAGAACGTTGTTCCTGTTCTGGATGGTAGTATCTAGAACGTTGTTCCTGTTCTGGATGGTAGTATCCAGAACGTTGTTCCTGTTCTGGATGGTAGTATCCAGAATGTTGTTCCTGTTCTGGATGGTAGTATCCAGAATGTTGTTCCTGTTCTGGATGGCATTAACTAGAATGTTGTTCCTGTTCTGGATGGTAGTATCCAGAATGTTGTTCCTGTTCTGGATGGTAGTATCCAGAATGTTGTTCCTGTTCTGGATGGCATTAACTAGAATGTTGTTCCTGTTCTGGATGGTAGTATCTAGAACGTTGTTCCTGTTCTGGATGGTAGTATCCAGAATGTTGTTCCTGTTCTGGATGGTAGTATCTAAAATGTTGTTCCTGTTCTGGATGGTAGTATCTAGGACGTTGTTCCTGTTCTGGATGGTAGTATCCAGAATGTTGTTCCTGTTCTGGATGGTAGTATCCAGAATGTTGTTCCTGTTCTGGATGGTAGTATCCAGAACGTTTTTCCTGTTCTGGATGGTAGTATCCAGAATGTTGTTCCTGTTCTGGATGGTAGTATCCAGAATGTTGTTCCTGTTCTGGATGGTAGTATCCAGAATGTTGTTCCTGTTCTGGATGGTAGTATCCAGAATGTTGTTCCTGTTCTGGATGGTAGTATCCAGAATGTTGTTCCTGTTCTGGATGGTAGTATCCAGGATGTTGTTCCCGTTCTGGATGGTAGTATCCAGAATGTTGTTCCTGTTCTGGATGGTAGTATCCAGAATGTTGTTCCCGTTCTGGATGGTAGTATCCAGAATGTTGTTCCTGTTCTGGATGGTAGTAACCAGAACGTTGTTCCTGTTCTGGATGGTAGTATCCAGAATGTTGTTCCTGTTCTGGATGGTAGTATCCAGAATGTTGTTCCTGTTCTGGATGGTAGTAACCAGAACGTTGTTCCTGTTCTGGATGGTAGTATCCAGAATGTTGTTCCTGTTCTGGATGGTAGTATCCAGGATGTTGTTCCTGTTCTCACCATTTATTGTGGAGTTATATGCAGACATACTGAAAATGATCCTATCTCGCAGTAAGGAAGAATCCTGCATAACATTCCTGCATCCAGAGGCTGATCCAGATCAAAGTTAGACCAAGACTAGTTCTAAGAAACCCATAAAAAAAAATCCTCTGGGAGTTTTTACATAAAGTTGTGAACAAACAGATGAACTCCGACAGAAACACAACCTGCTTGGTGGATGAATATATAACTAGAACATCCTGGAAATCAAAGTAAGGGTGGAAACCATAGACTGGATATAAAAGATGGGCGGGGCCTCCGTGACGTCACCCGTAGGTTTCTGAAGAGCTGAATAGAAGCTCGGTGGGCGGTTCCTACCATCACCATCTTGGCAGGGGCATGCATGTCGTCTCTCCCGGAAAATACAAATATGGGCAAAGAGGTGGAGCTGAGAGGGGGGGGGCTGTGAGTGTCATGGTGGATGATTGACATCATGCGCGCTAACAGGAGCTAACCAGCTAATGGAGGAAAGCGGGCTAATGCTAATGCTCACTGTTAGTTGGCTAAAAACCACAGTTGTTCTACATTCCTCCTCGTTGCAGTGAGATATCAAATACCAATCAAAAGGACACGCCCCCAATTATGCTAAATTTCAAGATTAAATATCTAAATTTACGAGTTATAACCCTCGTGTAAACATGTTTTTTTCAGCTATAAACATGTTTATTTCTGCTGTAAATATGTTTATTTCTGCTGTAAACATGTTTATTTCTGCTGGGAAGTTGGTCTTTTTAACATGGGAGTCTATGGGGATTTGCTCTGTTATGGCGTCCCTAGTGGATGAAGGGGGAACTGCAGTTTTATTGTTAACCGTTGGAGGTTCCCGCTTAGACATAAGCTGCATTGTGAAGGTCTGCGCTCTCCACAGGTTTTTTTTAAAATGGAAAATAAGTCAAACCAACATCCTGCAACAGTAATGATCTATATGTATAAATAAATAAACCGTCGTACCAGATTAAAATAAAAACGAGTGTAAATTCTCTGATCTGCATTTATTTCTCTGAGACAGATAAGAAGTTAAAGGTTTAAGGTGTTGAACTTCAGAGATGTAGTCAGCAAATGATTCGATGAAGAGGTGAGGATGATGATGATGAAGGGCTTTCAGCTGAATCACACCAGTGTGAGGAGAGAGGAGGGGGTGGTGTCTGGAGATAAGGTCTGTTGGGTGGTCCTTATTTACCTGTACCTGTTGGTGGCGGTTTAGCTCTGCAGGCTGCTGCTATACGTCGTGTATCCCTGCTGTTCTGTCAACACTCAGCCTGAACGCGACACCAGAGCCGATTCCACTTCCTCATGGGAACTTTGTCATGTGTCCAGTTACATCCACACAGCTGTAAGGGGGACTTCTGCTGGTCCTCAAACTGGTAGAGGTCGCATGATCATTTCAGGGGATCGCTAGATCATTTTATTACAAAAAATAAATAGCATAAATTTATTTAATACATTTGATTTATTTCTTTATCAAGAATGTCAAAATGAAACATTTTCAGAAAGGCAGATTAGATCCTGTTATCGGTAGTATCGATATTTCAGTTTCAGTCCATACTATGTTGTGAAATAGCTACTTTCTGCTGTATTCCAGTTATTTTTTGAAAAACTAAATATTTATCCTAAATGACTAAAATAGTGATGTTTTAACGTAAATTTTGATAAAAGAACGATCCTGATATTGGAGGTATCAGTATTTCAGTATTTTCAGTATTATATTTCCTTTCACTACATTGTTGTTTGTGATAATTTACATATTTAATCAAAGTCACTAAAGTACTGATATTCTAAAATAAATATTTATTTGAAAACATAAAAATCTGTTATTGTGGCATCGATATTTCAGTATCATCACTAGAAACGTCACGTCCCCGTCTCAGCGGCAGAACGATCCAACAGATTCTCCGCAGACACAAACCTCCAAACGTAACCTGCATCCGTGTTCCGGTGAAGCCGCTTTCCTCTGACGCTTAGAGGAAAATTCAGAAGCTTTTAAGCTAAGATAGCCGTCAAACCCCGTTAGCAGGTCGGCGTGTCGGGGGGCTCCACCCTTTTCCACAAGCTCATCTGCGAATCTTCGGCTGCACTTCCTGCCCCATTTGTTCATTTGTGGAGGAGGAATTAAAGAGTAGAGGGGGGAGCATGTGTCCATATTGCCGTACATCTGCTGTTTTCTGTTCTCCATGGCATGGTTAGGCCTGGCTGCCACGCCACGCAGGTGCTGGTCCCCCCTCCCACCCACCCTGGAAGGCCACATTCTTCTATATCCATGTGCTGCCTGAGCAAACTGTGCCTCTGAGCAGCCCTGTCCCACCACCGACCGGCCACTGCCTTGGCAACATGCATTGTTGCTCCATGCAAATCCGCTCACACTGGGACAGAGACTCGGGGAGGGGGTAGCCTGAGCTCAGGAGCCCGGATAGAGAGGGGAGGCCAGCCAATAAATGAAAGTTTGCCTTAAATCCTCAGGATAATAGAGGCAGAGGTTGGGGCTGAGCCTCGAAGCCGAGATAAACAGAGGGATTACTCCTTGGTTTTGCATCACTCGCTCTCCTCTGGGTGGCCCTTAACCGTCAGGAAGGCATAGAGGGGAGAGGGGTTGGCGAGAGAAGAAAAAACATTTAACACATGGACATTCTCACTGCACAGAAGGGAAAAGAAGTGAGCCTAATTCCATCAAAGACTGAGAAATTAGCAATTAATGTATTCCAACCTCCCTGCCCCTGCACATTTTCTATTTTCAGGCCGATTGTTGGTTAGTTCTGCAACATCTGGTCCAGAACACTCACCGAGCCTGCTGACGGATGCACCCTCCATTATATAGCAGAAAGGCAGAGAAAATCTTCCCTTTTTCATTCATTTCTTGTCCATGGGAGATTAGTTCTGTACCATGTGGAAAGTAATCATTAAAAATGTTGCTCTCTTTGTGGGCTATCCACCACGGACAGGGTCTTTATTTGCAATTGTAATTTAAGGAATAATTAAAGAAGTTAAATGATTCTGTAAATGTAGAACAACTTGAGTCTTTGTGCTCAAGGGTGCATGAACCTTTGCATTATGGCTGGTTGCTCTGATAAACTCTGTAATGAAAGAATGTAGCGCGGCGCTAATGACAAATTTCTGAAGTGTTTTGGATTTTCTCTCTCTCCTTGCTCAGCTCATGCCGACTTCCACGACAGTTTGAGCGCTTCCTTGTGGCTCTTGTTCTTGGCTGTAGATGTGCATGTATGTCGGAGTGTTGGCGTGAGTGAGAATGGCTCATAAAGTGCATGTGAAACAGTTAGCGTATTGTTCGATAAGCTGCGAGGTTGGCATAATAAGACAGAGGTGGTTGGAGGAAACGACTCTTCCTGTTTGGATTCAGACCAAAACATTGGTTAGACAGGGATGATGGTACGAAGACCTCCACCGTCACGGACGCTGTTTTTCCCTTCGCCGCTCCAGCTTGCATCAGTTTGTACATGGATGAACAAAGCGGACAGTCAAAGTAAAATTCGCCTGTTATAAGAGTGGAAAACATCAATTTGTTCAAGTCTACGGTCTTAAATAGTCTTGTAGTAAATTTAATTTTCATTAGAATTCAGTTATATTAAGTTTATATGGATGCTAGAAACACAAAGGATCAGTAATCCAGTTGTTTTTTGGGGCTCTTTATTGTTTGGTTTGTTTTCCATTGATTATGGTTGGATCGGTCACATGGTTTTGTTTTCCATGCTCTGTGAGTTGTATAGAATTCATTTTCTTTTTCTTTATTAAAGTAAAACCACATTTTTGGATCTTGGTGGATTTATTGATGCTTCAGACAGAAAGCAAAAGGCCTCGGAGGCGAAGACGCTTCGGCCTCACCGTGACTTTCTGTGGTTTCCCAAGTCCATCCATCCATCCATCTTCTGCCGCTTATCCGGGGTCAGGTCGCGGGGGCAGCAGCCTAAGCAGGGAAGCCCAGACTTCCCTCTCCCCAGCCACATTTGCCAACTCTGCGGGGGGGATCCCGAGGCGTTCCCAGGCCAGCCGAGAGATATAATCCCTCCAGCGTGTCCTGGGTCTTCCCTGGGGTCCCCTCCCAGAGGGACGTGCCTGGAACACCTCACCAGGGAGGTCCAGGAGGCATCCTGACCAGATGCCCGAGCCACCTCAACTGGTTCCTCTCGATGCGAAGGAGCAGCGGCTCTACTCTGATCTCCTCCCGGATGACTGAGCTCCTCACCCTATCTCTAAGGGAGAGTCCGGCCACCCTGCGGAGGAAACTCATTTCAGCCGCCTGTATACGAGATCTCGTTCTTTCGGTCACGACCCACAGCTCATGACCATAGGTGAGGGTAGGAACGTAGATCAACTGGTAAATCGAGAGCTTCACCTTCTGGCTCAGCTCCTTCTTCACCACGACAGACCGGCGCAGAGTCCGCATTACTGCAGACGCCGCACCGATCCGTCTGTCGATCTCGCGCTCCATCCTTCCCTCACTCGTGAACAAGACCCTGAGATATTTAAACTCCTCCACTTGAGGCAGGACCTGACTCCCGACCCGGAGAGGGCAATCCACCCTATTCCGGCTGAGGACCATGGTCTCAGATTTGGAGGTGCTGATTCTCATCCCAGCCGCTTCACACTCGGCCGCGAATCGCTCAAGCGAGAGCAGGAGATCACGACCAGATGAAGCCAACAGGACCACGTCATCCGCAAAAAGCAGGGACCCAATCCTGAGGCCACCAAGTCGGATCCCCTCAACACCTCGGCTGCGCCTAGAAATTCTGTCCATATAAGTTATGAACAGAATCGGCGATAAAGGGCAGCCTTGGCGGAGTCCAACCCTCACCGGAAACGAATCCGACTTACTACCGGCAATGCGGACCAAGCTCTGGCACCTGTCGTACAGGGACCGGACAGCTCGTACAAGGGGGTCCGTTACCCCATACTCCCGGAGTACCCCCCACAGGAGCCCCTGGGGGACACGGTCGAATGCCTTCTCCAGGTCCACAAAGCACATGTAGACTGGTTGGGCAAACTCCCATGCCCCCCCCAGGACCCCAGAGAGCGTATAGAGCTGGTCCACTGTTCCGCGACCAGGACGAAAACCACACTGCTCCTCCTCAATCCGGGATTCGACTATCCGGCGGACCCTCCTCTCCAGGACCCCTGAATAGACCTTACCAGGGAGGCTGAGGAGTGTGATTCCCCTGTAATTGGAACACACCCTCCGGTCCCCCTTCTTAAAAAGGGGGACCACCACCCCAGTCTGCCAATCCAGCGGTACTGCCCCCGATGTCCACGCGATGCTGCAGAGGCGTGTCAGCCAGGACAGCCCCACAGCATCCAGAGCCTTAAGGAACTCCGGGCGGATCTCATCCACCCCCGGGGCCTTGCCGCCAAGGAGCTTTTTGACCACCTCAGTGACTTCAGCCCCAGAGATAGGAGAGTCCACCCCTGAGTCCACCAGCTCTGCTCCCTCATGGGAAGACGTGTTGGTAGGATTGAGGAGGTCTTCGAAGTATTCCCTCCACCGACCCACAACGTCCCGAGTTGAGGTCAGCAGCTCCCCACCTCCGCTGTACACAGTATTGTTGGAGCACTGCTTCCCCCTCCTGAGCCGCCGGATGGTGGACCAGAATCTCCTCGAAGCTGTCCGGAAGTCTTTCTCCATGGCCTCGCCGAACTCCTCCCATGCCCGAATTTTTGCCTTGGCAACAGCCGAAGCCTCATGCCGCTTAGCCCGCCGGTACCCATCAGCTGCCTCCAGAGTCCCACAGGCCAAGAAGGCCCGATAGGACTCCTTCTTCAGCTTGACGGCATCCCTCACTGCTGGTGTCCACCAACGAGTCCTGGGATTACCGCCACGACAGGCACCAACTACCTTACAGCCACAGCTCCGGCCGGCCGCCTCAGCAATAGAGGCACGGAACACAGCCCATTCGGACTCAATGTCCCCCGCCTCACTCGGGACATGTTCGAAGCTCTGCTGAAGGTGGGAGTTGAAGCTCGCTCTGACAGGGGACTCAGCCAGACGTTCCCAGCAGACCCTCACAACACGTTTGGGCCTGCCAGCTCTGACCGGCTTCCTCCCCCACCATCTGAGCCAACTCACCACCAGGTGGTGATCAGTTGACAGCTCCGCCCCCCTCGTCACCCGAGTGTCCAAGGCATGTGGCCGCAGGTCCGACGATACGACTACAAAGTCGATCATTGAACTGCGGCCCAGGGAATCCTGATGCCAGGTGTACATATGGACACTCTTATGCTGGAACATGGTGTTCGTTATAGACAATCCATGACGAGCACAGAAGTCCAATAACAAAACACCATTTGGGTTCAGAGGGGGGGGACCATGCCTCCCAATCACTCCCCTCCAGGTCTCACTGTCATTGCCCACGTGAGCATTGAAGTCCCCCAGCAGAACAATGGAGTCCCCAGAAGGAGCACCCTCCAGCACTCCCTCCAAGGGCTCCAGAAAGGGTGGGTACTCTGAACTGCTGTTCGGTGCATAAGCACAGACAACAGTCAGGACCCGTCCCCCCACCCGGAGGCGGAGGGAAACTACCCTTTCATCCACCGGGGTAAACCCCAACGTGCAGGCACCAAGCTGGGGGCTGATGAGAATGCCCACACCTGCTCGGCGCCTCTCACCATGAGCAACTCCAGAGTGGAAGAAGGTCCAGCCCCTCTCGAGGGTTCTGGTTCCAGAGCCCAAGCCATGCGTCGAGGTGAGTCCAACTATATCTAGTCGGAACCGCTCAACCTCAGGCTCCTTCCCCACCAGAGAGGTGACGTTCCACGTCCCTAGAGCCAGCTTCTGCAGCCGGGGATCGGACGGCCAGGGTCCCCGCCCCTTGCTGCCGCCCAGCTCACACTGCACCCGACCCCTACGGCTCCTCCCGCAGATGGTGAGCCCACGGGAGGTGGTTTCCCAAGTCAATTCGGAAATCAGATAATCTTCAAACAGAAGTAACATTCATAACTTCAGTGAGTAAAGGAATAAATATTTCATCCATTGCTTTTAAATCAAGCCTGAAATGTTCCTTTGTTCAAGATAATTCATGTGAGTGGAGCAAAAATGGTCAAATATCAATCATATCGAACTGCTATCAATACGATGGGTGGGTGGATAGATTGATAGATAGATAGATTGATTGATTGATTGATTGATTGATAGATAGATAGATAGATAGATAGATAGATAGATAGATAGATAGATAGATAGATAGATAGATAGATAGATAGATAGATAGATAGATAGATAGGTGTATGGGCTCTAAATAAACATTTTTCATCACTAGCCAATACGACGAGTTGATTGGTAAAGTTAACGGCCATTTAGACTTTCCATCAGCCAAATGTTTATCCAGATTAAATAATCCAGATTTTTGGCGCTGCTGAAGACATTGAACACGTTTCTTTAAACAGTTTAAATCCAGTAACCAACTAACCAGTTACTAACCAGTCACTAACCAGCTAGCTGTTTGCAGCGTCTTACAACAGCCACAGTTTTGCTTTTAAATTTTTCCTCTCATTGACTTCTTTGTGGAATAACGTTATTTGGAACGATCTGTTTTCAGTGTCTGACCAAACATTTAGAATCACTCTGAGCTTCTGTTGAAGCCAAATGTAGGAACTAGAAATGGTTTGTGATGGTAAGAAACTTTATTCAGTGTTAATATAAAGAGCCTTATTTTATTCTTTTTAGTCAGAAAACAGGAAAAATAAACAACCACTTGTGAAAAGTCTAAACTTTCGAACATTTTAGTGACAGATGTTTCCATTGAACTAATTCTCCTTTTCAGTCACAAATATCATTAAAATGCGTCCTGATGCGGCTTTTTCCAGTTTTAGCTCAGTTCATGGTACCATGCCTCATGGTACAATCCAAGTCTGTGATTGGCCACATGGTGTGTCCTTCAAACTAAAGTCCTGCCATTTTTCCACCAGATGTAGGTAAAAGTTTGTTTATACTCATCAGGTTGGGAGTGTGTGAAGGTTAAAAGCGTCATGTTGCAGTTCCTTTTCCAGACCTACAGGTGGCAGTTCCCACCCAACACCATGATGTTCCCACCCAACACCATGATGTTCCCACCCAACACCATGATGTTCCCTCCCAACACCATGATGTTCCCTCCCAACACCATGATGTTCCCACCCAACACCATGATGTTCCCACCCAGCACCTTGATGTTCCCTCCCAACACCATGATGTTCCCTCCCAACACCATGATGTTCCCTCCCAACACCATGATGTTCCCACCCAACACCATGATGTTCCCACCCAACACCATGATGTTCCCTCCCAACACCATGATGTTCCCTCCCAACACCATGATGTTCCCACCCAACACCATGATGTTCCCACCCAACACCATGATGTTCCCTCCCAACACCATGATGTTCCCTCCCAACACCTTGATGTTCCCTCTCAACACCATGATGTTCCCTCCCAACACCATGATGTTCCCTCCCAACACCATGATGTTCCCTCCCAACACCATGATGTTCCCACCCAGCACCATGATGTTCCCTCCCAACACCATGATGTTCCCTCCCAGCACCTTGATGTTCCCTCCCAACACCATGATGTTCCCACCCAACACCATGATGTTCCCACCCAGCACCTTGATGTTCCCTCCCAACACCATGATGTTCCCACCCAACACCATGATGTTCCCTCCCAACACCATGATGTTCCCTCCCAACACCATGATGTTCCCTCCCAACACCATGATGTTCCCTCCCAACACCATGATGTTCCCACCCAGCACCTTGATGTTCCCTCCCAACACCATGATGTTCCCTCCCAACACCATGATGTTCCCTCCCAACACCATGATGTTCCCTCCCAACACCATGATGTTCCCTCCCAACACCATGATGTTCCCTCCCAACACCATGATGTTCCCACCCAACACCATGATGTTCCCACCCAACACCATGATGTTCCCTCCCAACACCATGATGTTCCCTCCCAACACCATGATGTTCCCACCCAACACCATGATGTTCCCACCCAGCACCTTGATGTTCCCTCCCAACACCATGATGTTCCCTCCCAACACCATGATGTTCCCTCCCAACACCATGATGTTCCCACCCAACACCATGATGTTCCCACCCAACACCATGATGTTCCCACCCAACACCATGATGTTCCCTCCCAACACCATGATGTTCCCACCCAACACCATGATGTTCCCTCCCAACACCATGATGTTCCCTCCCAACACCATGATGTTCCCTCCCAACACCATGATGTTCCCACCCAACACCATGATGTTCCCACCCAACACCATGATGTTCCCTCCCAACACCATGATGTTCCCACCCAACACCATGATGTTCCCACCCAACACCATGATGTTCCCTCCCAACACCATGATGTTCCCTCCCAACACCATGATGTTCCCTCCCAACACCATGATGTTCCCACCCAGCACCTTGATGTTCCCTCCCAACACCATGATGTTCCCTCCCAACACCATGATGTTCCCTCTCAACACCATGATGTTCCCTCTCAACACCATAATGTTCCCTCCCAACACCATGATGTTCCCACCCAACACCATGATGTTCCCTCCCAACACCATGATGTTCCCTCCCAGCACCTTGATGTTCCCTCCCAACACCATGATGTTCCCACCCAACACCATGATGTTCCCACCCAGCACCTTGATGTTCCCTCCCAACACCATGATGTTCCCACCCAACACCATGATGTTCCCTCCCAACACCATGATGTTCCCTCCCAACACCATGATGTTCCCTCCCAACACCATGATGTTCCCTCCCAACACCATGATGTTCCCTCCCAACACCATGATGTTCCCACCCAGCACCTTGATGTTCCCTCCCAACACCATGATGTTCCCTCCCAACACCATGATGTTCCCTCCCAACACCATGATGTTCCCTCTCAACACCATGATGTTCCCTCCCAACACCATGATGTTCCCTCCCAACACCATGATGTTCCCTCCCAACACCATGATGTTCCTGCCTCACAAATTTCGAGTCAGCAACACCTTCAGATGGCAACATGTAGCACAAAGATATATGGATATATATATATATATAGATATAGATATGTATGTATATATATGTATATTTATATGTGTGTGTGTATAATCTCCCCAGTACAACCACCCACACACACTCCCAACCTGAGTCCTGTTCTGGTGGAAATGAGCTGTTGACATTATGTTGGCCCATTGTTCCTGATAGCAGGGCCAACTGCTGGAATTTAGCAGATAAATTCCTTCGCTGAGACCTCCACCCACATTTCAATACATAAGTCAGAGATTGTTTCCAGCTTAATCCATTTAAAACTGGTTTGGTGAGATTTGCATCCAGATTGGCAGGAGAAGGAAAAGGAAACAGGAGGTGACCCTGAAGACTTGCTGTGCCAGGCAGGTCCGAGGTGTCCTTTTCGGGTCACTGGAGACAAAAACAGACATGAACGATGTTCAGCTTTTATTATCCAGAGAACGGCTCCTGTTGTCAGAGACTAGGACATGCTAAAGGAACAAGTCCTATTTTGTTAATCTCTGGGGAATTCGGCTCTGCGACCCACATCTAGTAGATTTACTGTGGATCTGCCATGTTTCAATGTCTGGGAGGCATTTGGCGGTGGAGTTCAGGGCCTTGCTTAGTGGGCCACAGCGGTTCTGTAAGCAGCTCTGTAACCCCTGCACTTACATTCCTCCAAACATGGTTAGATTGAGAATGTATCTCTGTGGGAAGGTCCATTTCTGCTGCCTTTCATACATAAAGGTGCACGTTCATTTAAAGCGTCATGCGCTGCCATCCTCATGCATCTTTTACTTTGCCATGGTTGGTGAGTTAGTTTGTCTAGTGGAGGTTCAGCAGTCCCAGCCTTCTGGCTTGTCTGATGGTTCCGTTACCCCCCAGTCTTACCTAATTACTTCTATTATCTTGCTTGGAAAAGAGCTGCTCACTTATTTGCTAAAAACGCCACTCAAAATGACATTTTTAGTGTTTCACCACTGCTGTGGCCTTCATATTTGATTTTCTGATTCGATTTCCCACCCCTAGTAACTATGGTATCACGTTAAGTTGTTTTTCATGATTTGAGGAGCATGTAGATGTTGAACAGCAGGAGCTCCAACATCTGGCCTTGTGGAACTCCACAGGTTGTTTTAGTTCCCTCAGATTTGTAGTTTCCTGCACAATTCAGTCAAATTGATGAAATCTCCCCAAAAACCTTCACAATTGAACCCATTTTAAACCTTTGACGAACAACTTTGGTCCTTTTGAAATCCTCGGGAGCAAGGCCGTAACGAGTTTTCGGTTGTTATGGTCACGTGACTTTTGTCCTGCTGGATGCACTTATCAAAACAATCTCCGCGACGCTTCCACGTCATGTGGTGTGTGGACTTTTCCCTACATGTATGTGGACTCGCAGCAAATAGAGAAGTTCTTATTCTAAGAGAATAAAACAATTATTTTATTAAATGATTAAATGCCAGCACAGTTTTTAATGATATGTTACATTTTTTGGTCCTTGACCTTTTGAGTTTATAGTAATGACGCAACTTCATCACTTCTTATTGAATAATTTCTTTTTCATGACTGCAGAACAACTGGCATTTTCTTTTCCCATGATCCTCTTGGCAGCATCCCACCAGAAAAGCAGGCTGATGTGAAATCTTTACCAACACAAAGGCACAAAAAGGCGAAGGGCAGAGCGGCAGAATCAGCAGCCTCGGGCCCGACACTGAACTGGAGCTTGCCATACAGCCCAGCCACTCCATTTCTGAGCAAATGCTAATGAGATTGCTCTGATCCCTCCGGTGCTTCCCATGTTTTCAACACCTTCAAGGACCACATAGCGCTAGCAGCATAAAGACAACTAAATGAGAAATCTGAGCGTTTTTTTTGTGATGCCGGGGGCCTCTTCGCTTTTCAACCTGGCCGCCCATTCAGTCTACCTCCCCTCCCTTTTAGAAGCGAAGATAAGAAAGAGGGCGTTACGGGGGTTGGGATGAGCACATTTTCTTCCAGGAAAGTGCCATATTTGTGAACCATAAATAATGATCATTTTCTAGCAGGACGAGGCCGAGCCTTTGGAGAACGGCGGGCTGGGAAATCGAGCAGGAGAAGCGAGATGCTTGCATTCGGACGCCGTTTCTCACAACCGCTATAATGAGATCACTAACATCTTGAGCCGGCCTCCACTATAGTCGGCAAACAACAGGCCCCCAGATGAAAGGTGAATGGGCCTAGGTTCCTGCTGGCTGGTTCAGAAGCACTTTAATAGCATAGCGCCCTATGAAAGGTTCCTGGGCAGTAGCTCATATTAGCAGTGAAGCACACTGCTTAATAGGATGATGCCTTTTGGCTTTTGTCATGAGATGATTAAGGGCTTCGTTGTCACTGGTGCCTGCAGAGCGCTAGGCACTGGTATACACTCTGACTAGCCTATTGTCTGAGTCTCTGTGGTAGAAAGGAGGCCTTGTGGTGAAAACACCTCTCAGGAATCTATCAGGTGAGTCTATGCCCACTTTAAAGAGTATCTCAAGAGCTTTGTTTCCCCCTCTAAAGATCCTTAAATCTGATGAAGACGATGACAGATTTAAGGATCAGCTTGTTCTTGAATGAGAAAAACGTGCATGCAAGTCTCTAATTAACTTTTTAAGTGTTTTAGGCAAGAAGATGCATATTTGATTTCATTCCTCTGATGAAACTCAGCTTAAATGTCTAATTTTATAGTTTTGAGAACTGATTAAAAAGGCATAAAAGGCATGTTTAACAAGTGACTTGCTGGACTAAATTGCTTGCTAAGAGGACTTTTTTCTTTTGCTTTTAACGTTGCAGGTCACTTGGACTCAGTCAGTCCTAAACATTTACCAACTTTAGCATGATCCTCGAGCAAAATATCGGCGAAAAGGCATTAAATTAGCTCTCTTTATGTTTTAAATGAAAGGAAGATTGTGTGTTATACGATTGCCACAATTTACTGCGGAGAGAAGGAGGCTGAAAGGAATGAATGTTGGCCAGATTGACGTTAAACAGAGAATGCTCTATGTCCATTTTCTGCAATCAATGCAGGTCTTTTCAATCAGGAGAGCTTTATACTCGGGATTAGTTTTGGTGACTTAAGAAGCCAGACTACCACCGTACCCCCATCTTCTGCAACTGCACTCCCCCCTTCAAAAAATAGCACAAGGATACCGCCAGCCTTTTCACTCCCTCCTAACAAGGCAGCTCCAAAGCAAAGGCCCACTCCAAGTAATTAAATCAATCCCTTTGTGTTCCCCAATATTCCCCTTCAGTGGGTGACTGCCCAAGATCTGATTATGGCTCTTCGTGCATATTCAGTCTGAAGCTACGACTTGTTTGGAACAACTTCTTACTTCTTTATACCTGCACTATGAGCAGTCAACACACAGCTTCCGTTTTCGGCTTGTATGTCCCAGAATCCGCAGAAAGCTTCATCGGGGCTGAGAAAGGAGTGGTCAGGGGCTCTCAAGCCATATTCTTAAAAAAAGCCACCAGATGAGGAAAGTTAGGGTGGAAGCCTGAAAGACAAATTGGATTAGCAACTATTGGATTAAAGGTAAAACGGAGGGATAACAAACAAAAAAGAGCTGCCTGTGATCACAGGGTTTAATATATTTCTTTTCCTCTTAGATGCCTTTATTCTCTTCCTCCCCCTTTTCTTTCTTTTTGAGAAGGATTGCAGCCTTAAGACAGATTTATTAAAACTGGGATTAATTTGTAATGCTCCTCTAACCCTCGGGTCAACCAGAAGATTTGTTATCTAAAGCAAACAGGAAAAATGTTCTACAACAACACAACAAGGGTTTAATAGCCTTGTCTGTGGGGCTTCTGGGAGATTTTAGCTCTGAACCAAAGGTGTTATCCCTGAAACGTTCATTTGGGAAGGAAAAGAAGGCTTCAGAGGACACTAAATATCAGCTAATGTGGTAATTATGCTGTTTTTTTTAAAATTTTAAATAATTTAGAAACAGACAGACCTCCACCAAGCAGCTCGTTTCCGGCTATATTGTGATTTCCAGCATCTTAAAGTCCTACATTTATTTTATAATCATTGATTTATCAGAATTATTAGATTAATTTATCAGATCAAACCTTTAAGTGGCAGTCTGAGCTGAGCTGCCGTCCTGCAGGTTTCAATGTTTCCCTGCTGCGACACACCTGACAGAAATGAATGGCTCATTAACAGGCAGGTGCAGAAGATGTTGGAGAACCTTTTTATTTTTAATCAACTGTGTTGTCGCAGGGAAACACTAAAAACCTGCGGGATGGTAGCTTTGGAGGACCGGAGTTGGAGACCCCTGATCTGAAATATGTTTTTTTGCCAAATAAAAGCGGTATTGTTAAAATTTAGACAAAGTACGGTTTGCATCTGTTTCTACTGAACGGTTTTTACAGATTAATTCTTAAATTCTCGTCCCGCGAGACTTTCAGGAGGAAGGCGATACGAAACTTTTTACATATGAGAGCGACCGCTAGGATGACTGCTGCCGTCGCCGTCGGAAGATGAAAGAAATCAACGTGGAAAGGAACTGGTCACATGACCCCCTACCGGAGGGTGGAGGTTTGCACTCTCCGAGTGTTTTTCTAGTTTATCTTGAATTCAGAATTTATTTTCTAATTAAACTAAAATGTAACCAGCAGCTCAGATATACATATAATAACTCTTATATATTTTATTATCTGTAACCATAAAACTGGATTTAACAGAATAATATCTTCTGTGCGAGACGTGCAGCTTTACCAGTGATAACTTTCCATAAAAATAGTTTTCTGTCCCTCTATGTTGTAAAGAATCCTTTTAAAAGTTCCCGTCCTTCCAGATCCCTCCCAACTTTTACTGGAATCTAAGTTAAACCAAGACCCATTTGCAGAAGAAAATCACAAAATTTTACCCGGCAGTTTTTACGTGAAGTTGCAAAGAAAAACCCGAATAAATAAACACTGGCCATCTTGGTGGAGATGGATGTTTTTACAGAGCTGAAGTCGCCATAACTCACCATAAAAATGGTTCATAAAACAAAAACACTTCTTTTATTAACAGAATGGGTCATGTTTCCTCCTGTTTCCGTTTTATTTTGTACTTTTTTCCTTCATGTATTCCGTCGTTGCTTTCTGCTTCCTCTCATCAGTTCATCTGGTTTTATTTGGCTAACCCTCTCCGCCAGTCGTTTGTTAGTCAGTGGTTTTATTCCGCTCCGGTTCAGTTCCTCCTCGGTGCTTCATAGTTCCAGTCAAGTCTTCTTCGGCGGCTTCCACGTTAAACCTTTTGTCCAGATAAGCCCGCCAGCTGGTGACCGTTTATCTCAGCCATGAACTTCTTCCACGTACAGCTGCATTAATGTATATTTTTAGAATCTAAAACGTCAAACGTTGGTTGGTTTGTTCTGCTTCATGACATCCTCACCACCTCAGAGTAACCGCAGAGGTTACGGATTTCAGAGCTTAGAGTGAAAACACATTCAGCTCCACATGCACAGACAGGTTGAACCATGCACTGATTGTAACCTGATGCGTGTGCATGTATTTCCCCAACGGTATGCAGAGGAAGCTTTCCAAGGGGGGAAATATCCACATCTGTGTGGCTGAGGGGCTCAAATTCAGCAATGTGTGCGAAGGTCAAATCAAATCAAACTTTATTTGTACAGCACTTTTCATACAGAGCATATCAAAGTGCATAAAAATAAAAAACAGTTTCACACTTAAAAACACACACTCACATTACCCACACACACAAACACACAACCCTTCTGCTGAACATTGATGCCAAAATAACAACTAATAACGTCAGTATTCTGTCTCTATATATCTCTCTCTATATATATTGAGGCCATGTCAGGACAAGATAAAACACACAAGATAAAATAACTAAATCAATAATTCTGTAAAACAATAATTAGAACAATAAGATTAAATCTAAGGAATACATAAATACATAAAAAGTACAGAAAATATGTCATAAAATTAGGAAAGACATTAATGAATAAAAGATTAGATCAGTCTAATCTCTAAACTCGGTCAGACTGGGGACTCGGTCCGACTGGGGACTCGGTCTGACTGGGGACTCGGTCCGACCTGGGGACTCGGTCCGACTGGGGACTCAGTCCGACTGGGGACTCGGTCCGACTTGGGGATTCGGTCAGACTGGGGACCCGGTCCGACCTGGGGACTTGGTCCGACTGGGGACTCGGTCCGACCTGGGGACTCGGTCCGACTGGGGACTCAGTCCAACTGGGGACTCGGTCCGACTTGGGGATTCGGTCAGACTGGGGACCCGGTCCGACCTGGGGACTTGGTCCGACTGGGGACTCGGTCCGACCTGGGGACTTGGTCCGACTGGGGACTCGGTCCGACTGGGGACTCAGTCAGACCTGGGGACTCGGTCCGACTTGGGGACTCGGTCAGACTGGGGACCCGGTCCGACCTGGGGACTCGGTCCGACTGGGGACTCGGTCCGACCTGGGGACTTGGTCCGACTGGGGACTCGGTCCAACTTGGGGACTCGGTCAGACTGGGGACTCGGTCCGACCTGGCGACTCGGTCCGACTGGGGACTCAGTCCGACCTGGGGACTCGGTCCGACTTGGGGATTCGGTCAGACTGGGGACCCGGTCCGACCTGGGGACTTGGTCCGACTGGGGACTCGGTCCGACCTGGGGACTTGGTCCGACTGGGGACTCGGTCCGACTGGGGACTCAGTCAGACCTGGGGACTCGGTCCGACTTGGGGACTCGGTCAGACTGGGGACCCGGTCCGACCTGGGGACTCGGTCCGACTGGGGACTCGGTCCGACCTGGGGACTTGGTCCGACTGGGGACTCGGTCCAACTTGGGGACTCGGTCAGACTGGGGACTCGGTCCGACCTGGCGACTCGGTCCGACTGGGGACTCGGTCCGACCTGGGGACTTGGTCCGACTGGGGACTCGGTCCAACTTGGGGACTCGGTCCGACTGGGGACTCGGTCCAACCTGGGGACTCAGTCTGACTGGGGACTCGGTCCGACTGGGGACTCGGTCCAACCTGGGGACTCAGTCTGACTGGGGACTCGGTCCAACTTGGGGACTCGGTCCGACTGGGGACTCGGTCCAACCTGGGGACTCGGTCCAACCTGGGGACTCAGTCTGACTGGGGACTCGGTCCGACTGGGGACTCGGTCCAACCTGGGGACTCAGTCTGACTGGGGACTCGGTCCGACTGGGGACTCGGTCTGACTGGGGACTCAGTCCAACCTGGGGACTCGGTCTGACTGGGGACTCGGTCCGACTGGGGACTCGGTCCCAGTCACTGGCAGGAAATACTTCCTGGAAGACGACGGTTCCTCGCTGTCCTTCCAGTTTATAACAGAGTTTGTTAGTTTCTGCGTTTCTTCAGATGTTTTCTTTGATCTTTCTGAAACAGACGAACAATGTTTTCACCTCCATGAGATGTTTTTCCCAAGCAGCAACGTCTGGTGGTTGAAAGTGAAGCCAGAACCAACTTCACAGCAGGAATAAACACGTTTACAGCAGAAATAAACACGTTTACAGCAGAAATAAACACGTTTACAGCAGAAATAAACATGTTTGCAGCAGAAATAAACATGTTTACAGCAGAAATAAACACGTTTACAGCAGAAATAAACATGTTTGCAGCAGAAATAAACATGTTTACAGCAGAAATAAACATGTTTACATCCTGGTTCAAAAATCTATTTTAGGTTTAATAGGTCAGGTTTACCTTCATGACAACTGTGGGGGGAGTGAATTTTTTTCTAACTCGCCCGTTTAAAAGTAATTTAATCTCGAAGTTCGGCATATTTAGGGGCGTGTCCTTTTGATTGACAGGTACCCGATCTCCCGCTTCATGTGAGAAGAATGCTCCGCCCATCTTTTATATAAATTCAATGGTCTTTGCAGATGCTTGTTTTAGAAACGAGAAGCTGCTCGTTGGAGTTAAATAACTTGTGGAGGCTAAAGCGTCGTCATGCATGCAGGAATGCTCCAACAGGCGGCGCCTACACCTGCTAAAAACACGCTGCAAGACGCTGTGAACCAGTTTTCTGAGAGCAAACAGGACAGAAGTGCAGTTTGAACATGTCTGCTGAGGTCAGAGGGATAAAATAAGTTCTGTTGCTGCTGACTGAGGCGTCAGATTTCAACATAACGTTTCTTTAGCAGAAGCAGAGAGGAGGAAACGCTGAGTCATCATCTGACAGCATGACTCCTGATTTTCTCTTTGCCACAGAAATGCCGATAATCCTCCACAAACCGGCCTCTATTGCAGTTTGTGTATCAGCTGTTTGCACTGGATTAATGCGAGCCACTGCTGTCCAAATCAATGTTTATTAATGGTTTCTTAAGTGTTTAAAGATTAAGTCATTAGCATATTGATGAAGTTTTCAGAGTTGCCCGGGGACCGAAAAGGAGGCGAAGCTGGAGAGGGTTGGAGGAGAAGCTGAGCCGACGCCAGACGCCGCAAGGCTGAACGACGACACAAACAAGAAGAGGAAGAAAATGCCTCCAGTTTACTAAAATCCATCTCCATGACAACGTCAGTGTTTACAAACAAAGATCAGAGTTGGTGTGAATGTTTACATCCGAGCTGCAGCCTTTTTAAGATGCAACACGATGGACTCGGATCGATTTTACCATCCAGAGCGACCCGCCGCTGGAACCCCCCCCATAAACCACCTGATCCATCAGAAATCAACTGTAATTAGTTTTATGTTTGGGAGGAGGCGCTGCTGTGCATGTGGGGGGGCGGGGGGGTCTCTGCCAGTCGTCAGCACACCTGTTATCAGGTAACCTGCAGGTTATTAACTGGTGATTATTGATGAGTTTGCAGTTTGCATCAAGAACACCAGGGTTTGTTTCTTCTGATGAGTTTGGTTTGTTCAGAGGTTTGTGAGCGTTTTGTGTGTTTTCACACTTCACGACCGCTGGCTTCAGCACGCTGTAAGCATGACGTGACAAACCACCTGCTCCGTGTCGCCGATACCAACCACCTGCTCCGTGTCGCCGATACCAACCACCTGCTCCGTGTCGCCGCTAAAAACCACCTGCTCCGTGTCGCCGCTAAAAACCACCTGCTCCGTGTCGCCGATACCAACCACCTGCTCCGTGTCGCCGCTAAAAACCACCTGCTCCGTGTCGCCGCTAAAAACCCCCTGCTCCGTGTCGCCGCTAAAAACCACCTGCTCCGTGTCGCCGCTAAAAACCACCTGCTCCGTGTCGCCGCTAAAAACCACCTGCTCCGTGTCGCCGATACCGACCCCCTGCTCCGTGTCGCCGCTAAAAACCACCTGCTCCGTGTCGCCGCTAAAAACCACCTGCTCCGTGTCGCCGATACCGACCCCCTGCTCCGTGTCGCCGCTAAAAACCACCTGCTCCGTGTCGCCGATACCAACCACCTGCTCCGTGTCGCCGCTAAAAACCACCTGCTCCGTGTCGCCGCTAAAAACCACCTGCTCCGTGTCGCCGATACCGACCCCCTGCTCCGTGTCGCCGCTAAAAACCACCTGCTCCGTGTCGCCGCTAAAAACCACCTGCTCCGTGTCGCCGATACCGACCCCCTGCTCCGTGTCGCCGCTAAAAACCACCTGCTCCGTGTCGCCGCTAAAAACCCCCTGCTCCGTGTCGCCGCTAAAAACCACCTGCTCCGTGTCGCCGCTAAAAACCACCTGCTCCGTGTCGCCGATACCGACCCCCTGCTCCGTGTCGCCGCTAAAAACCACCTGCTCCGTGTCGCCGCTAAAAACCCCCTGCTCCGTGTCGCCGCTAAAAACCACCTGCTCCGTGTCGCCGCTAAAAACCACCTGCTCCGTGTCGCCGCTAAAAACCACCTGCTCCGTGTCGCCGATACCGACCCCCTGCTCCGTGTCGCCGATACCAACCACCTGCTCCGTGTCGCCACTAAAAACCACCTGCTCCGTGTCGCCGCTAAAAACCACCTGCTCCGTGTCGCCGATACCAACCACCTGCTCCGTGTCGCCGCTAAAAACCACCTGCTCCGTGTCGCCGATACCAACCACCTGCTCCGTGTCGCCGCTAAAAACCACCTGCTCCGTGTCGCCGCTAAAAACCACCTGCTCCGTGTCGCCGATACCGACCCCCTGCTCCGTGTCGCCGATACCAACCACCTGC
>NC_136621.1:40441677-40454177 GCF_933228915.1 Telmatherina bonti | reverse complement strand
ATCTGATCCATCGCATGTAATCCATCTGGATGTGAGGAACGGCCCGTTGTGTTCGGCAGCTGTCTGTCCAGATCCGTCTGCGGTTCTGCAGCCTCAGCAGACGGCTGGCAGGCAGGGTCCACGCCGCCTGCAGCCGACGCTGATCAGTGTGTAGAAGCAGAGTAATCAGAGTATTTCTGCAGAGGAAAGTATCGAGTTTTATCATTTACTGACACAGAGGATGAATTTCAATGAGCTGCCAGGATGTAGAAGTTCACCCCGTCTGGCTCTGAATCATTCCGTGCTCAACGTGTTTAAACATCCATTACTGTTTGGATTCATGTCAATTCCAAGACTTCACTGCAGTCCTGGTGAATAAAAAGTTACGCTGAGGTACCGGTGGATTAGCTTAAAATGTTTGGCGTGATCATTTCTGAGATATCCTGAGATAAAACTGGACAAGAAAACGTCCTTCAACCTGCAGCAGAACCTGACTGAGGAATCCAGAGAAACCTGCAGAGAGAGAAACAAACACGTTAACGGCAACAATGATGTGATGTTTCTACGCTGCAAGATGAAATACGCCCCCCAGTTTGTAAGAATGAATAAGTTTGTAACTAATCTTACAGGTAGGGAAGAGATCTACCTCCTGAATCCGAAGCCGAACAGAAGGACTGAAGCTAAGTCACACCGTTAGCCAGCTAAAAACCACGGTTGTGCTACTCTCTGCATTCTTGCAGATGTCTTTGATTGACAGATACCTGTCAATCAAAAGGACATGCCCCTAATTATGCAGAATTTCA
Organism: Telmatherina bonti; assembly: GCF_933228915.1. Classification (NCBI taxonomy): domain Eukaryota; kingdom Metazoa; phylum Chordata; class Actinopteri; order Atheriniformes; family Telmatherinidae; genus Telmatherina; species Telmatherina bonti. The sequence continues at coordinate 40,453,395 of NC_136621.1, read as the reverse complement.
ATATTAAATAACATTTATCTCCCATAGTTGTCATGAAGGTTCATAGCAGGCCGTAAACATGTTTATTTTGCCTTATTGGTGATCGGGATTCTGTTCGTTGGCGCTGGCAGAGTTCTGATCTACCTGAAGACCCGTGAGATTCTGGCAACAACTGGCAGGCTGACAGAATTCTGTAACGGTATGGGCCGAGCTAGCAGTGCACAGACTCTTGCGCTGACCAGACTCGACTGTAAGCAGGATGCCATTCTGGTCCACACTGGTCATTTGGCCGAGGTCCCGGAGCTGGTCCACAGAATTGATAACAACATGGAGAAAGTGTCTGCTAGAATCGGTGGAAATTGACCCCCCCATTCGGCTGTTTGGAGCTGCCGCCTGAGATCGGCTATGGACTCAAGGCCAAGGGCAAATTGTTTTCCTCGCCTGGAACCCAAACAACAATCATATCTGGATTTGGCTTCCCAACGGCCTTGGGACGGTGCAACCCCCCCTGAGAACGGAAGAAGACATGTTCATTGACGCTCTGTCCCCCCTCCTTAACTACCCCCAGTCCCCTCCCACATGACTCACCGCCTCCCTGGACTTTGTGTGTCTTGTCTGAGTTTGTGCTTCAGTGTATGAGGGGTTTTTTCTGTCTCCTCAGACTGCGCCATCTAGTGGCGCAGCCCGGAGTTACATCACCTTTTTTCCCGCGACCCCCCTATTTTCCTAATGTATCTCTGTTCTTACCTGTTATAAGGCGGCGCTGGTAAAACTGGCTGCAGGGCCTAAGTTTTCAGCTTGGTTCTGTATTATTCTTTTGTCATTAATGTTACCTTTCTGCATGTGAAACCTTGGACAAGCTGGGTTGAACTTTGAATTTCTCCTCGGGTATGAATTTGATTTGATTTGATTTATATCTGCGTTAAACATAATTATTTCTGCCGTAAACGTGTTAATTTCTACTGTGACGTTGGTCTTTTTAACATGGGAGTCTGTGGGGATTTGTTCTATTCTGGAGCCCCTGGTGGATGAAGGGAGAACTGCAGTTTCTGCTTCATTGTTAACTGCTGTCGGTTGTTATTTGGTTCTTACAATTGCAGTTACGGTCAGCTGCAGTACATATATAAATACATATTAAGGGACTTTAATGCGTTAATTACGATTAATTAACTACAGAAAAATGAATGCCTTTAATGAGAATGATTGTCAGTGCACAACTTCCTGGTACATCAAATACACTGATGCTCGCTATAGACCAGCTACTTACTAGCACTGCGGCTACATTAGCGGTTTTTCAGGCCCATATAGCAACTCTGATTAAAGAAGAAGCGTCTATCAACAAGTTTAACGAGTTTTTCTGGTGATATCGGAGACTTCTGGTGCGTAACGTGAAAGTACGTATCGTTCTCTCTGTTTCAGCTAGCATCAGCGGCTGCTGCGTAAGCCCCTCCCCCGTCCAGAAGATGGATGGATAGATGGATGGATAATCAGTTCCTCTGCCATTTGAACATTTTCTATTTTTCTTTCTTTCCTTCTCTCCTTTCTGGCCAGGGGGTGTGGGGTGTGGGGGGGGTCTGAATCTCCACATTCCTGCAGGCTTTGCCAGCTCTCACATGGTTACCACTGCTGCACATTGTTATAGATATCTGAATGAGTGGCGGCCCTGCAAGTTTTAAGGTGATTGCCTGGGGCAGAAACCTGAAAGAGGGAAGAACAGAGCAAGAGAGAGGGGGGAAAAAAAGGGGGGGGGGGGGGGGGGGGGGCATAATCCTAAAAGGATTGGAAGTGCCTCCCATACACACACATCTAAGTAATTCTGTCCACACACCGTCTGTGTTTCAGGGGGTGATGGGTACTGGACGGGGTCAGTTGGTTTGGTGGCTCTGGTGTCTGATTCCTCCATGGCCATCGACCCCCACACCTCTCTTCATTGTTTGCCCTCTTAATGAGAGGGGTGGGCCGGGGGCTGTTGATTGGCAGCTACATGCTCCTCTCTCAGGGCTCTTCACTCTGACAGGACTCGTTGTTGTCTGAACTTGACGCTGAATGTCGAGTCGTTTTTCATTTCCTGTTTCTGTTCCGTCAACCTGTCAGCGAAGAGCCAATGTGCCGTTCCCAGAGAAATATTCCGTCTTAAGATGGTGCAAACTTCTCTTCTGATATCTCTAGTTTAAATTATTCTTTTTTTTATTGATTTTCAATCAGAGCCGATTGGATCAGTTGCACTGTGAGCTAATGATGGATGGATGGATGGATGGACAGACGGATGGATGGACACATGGAAGGATGAGTGGATGGATGGATGGATGGATGGATGGATGGATGGATATGTTGGATGGATGGATGGATGGATGGATGGATGCACAGACGGATGAGTGGATGGATGGATGGACAGATGGATGGATGGACGGATGGACAGATGGATGGATGGACGGATGGAAAGATGGATGGATGGACGGTTGATGGATACATGGATGGACGGATGGACAGATGGATGGATGAATGGATGGATAGATACATGGATGGATGAATGGATGGACAGATGATGGGTGAACAGATGGATGGATACGTGGATGGATGGACGGATGGACAGATGGATGAATAGATGGACGGATGGATGATACATGGATGGATGGACGGATGGACAAATGGATGGACGAATGAATGGATGGATGGACAGATGGATGGATAAACGGATGGATGGATGGACAGATGGATGGATGAACGGATGGATGGATACATGGATGGATGGACGGACGGAAGGACGGACAGATGATGGAAGTATTTTGTTGTATCCTGTTTGTTAAAATGGCGGAAAACCATCATTTAATCAACTGATCAATTTAAACACCTGAATGATATTTTAGTTGCCTGATATGAGGGGTGGTGGTGGTTTAGGAGGCAGAGCGGGATGTCCACGGGTCTGAAGATTGGCGGTTTGAGCTCCCCATGATGCACAGGCCAGGTTTCTCTGAGGGCTGGTCCTGAGACCAGATAGCTGCAGGGGTTGAGTCAGGAAGGGAATCTGACGTAAAACATACAACGTAAAAACAATGTAAACACATGGCCTCCATACGACTGGTTGGTGGAAGCAGGTGATTCACCGTGGCAACAACCTTGAGAAGATGGTTAGTATGATTGGAAATGGCTCTTCAGTGACCTCCAACATCGTTTCAATCGATGGATTGTAGATCAAGTTAAAATGAACTCGCGACTGAATCTGAGATATCAGTAAACATCAAATCATGGTTTATTAAATTGATATCCTATTGTATCGTGATCAATCTGGTGATTTCGCCCCTGCTGGCCTCCTGGCATCAGCTGTAACTCCGTTCAGATGAAAAACTGAAAATCGTGACTGGACGAAGTCTACATTTTACAATCATGCTTTTATTTTGGAAGAGCAGCTTATATGTTGGAGTTATTTCCTCTGCTAGCAGCTGTGCAGCAAGCAGGTGACGTGACTGCATGATAAGTTCTGATAAGTTCTAATAGGTTCTGATAAGTTCTAATAGGTTCTGATAAGTTCTGTGATGTGAGAACTGATTCTTCATCGCTGAGACGGTTTATGCAGAGAGAATGAGGAGGCCGGGTCAGATGGCTGCACCAGCAGACCAGAGGAGTTTCTGTCCCTCATTTTGCAAAGAGTCAATAAACCTGTAGTTGTTTTCTGTTCTTCTGTTTAATGTGGAACATTATGTGGAACAGTGTGTGGAACATTATGTGGAACATTTGTGGAACTGTGTGTGGAACATTATGTGGAACAGTGTGTGGAACATTATGTGGAACATTATGTGGAACAGTGTGTGGAACATTGTGTGGAACATTGTGTGGAACATTGTGTGGAACAGTGTGTGGAACAGTGTGTGGAACATTATGTGGCACAGTGTGTGGCACAGTGTGTGGAACATTATGTGGAACATTATGTGGAACATTATGTGGAACAGTGTGTGGAACAGTGTGTGGAACATTATGTGGAACATTATGTGGAACATTGTGTGGAACATTATGTGGAACATTATGTGGAAGAGTGTGTGGAACATTATGTGGAACAGTGTGTGGAAAATTATGTGGAACATTATGTGGAACAGTGTGTGGAACATTATGTGGAACAGTGTGTGGAGCAGTGTGTGGAACATTGTGTGGAACTGTGTGTGGAACATTATGTGGAACATTATGTGGAACAGTGTGTGGAACAGTGTGTGGAACAGTGTGTGGAACAGTGTGTGGAACATTATGTGGAACATTATGTGGAACAGTGTGTGGAACAGTGTGTGGAACATTATGTGGAACAGTGTGTGGAACATTATGTGGCACATTATGTGGAACAGTGTGTGGAACAGTGTGTGGAACATTATGTGGAACATTATGTGGCACATTATGTGGAACAGTGTGTGGAACAGTGTGTGGAACATTATGTGGCACATTATGTGGAACATTACGTGGAACATTACGTGGAACATTACGTGGAACATTACGTGGAACATTATGTGGAAGAGTGTGTGGAACATTATGTGGCACATTATGTGGAACATTATGTGGAAGAGTGTGTGGAACATTATGTGGCACATTATGTGGAACATTACGTGGAACATTACGTGGAACATTACGTGGAACATTACGTGGAACATTATGTGGAACATTATGTGGAACAGTGTGTGGAACATTATGTGGCACATTATGTGGAACAGTGTGTGGAACATTATGTGGAACATTATGTGGAACAGTGTGTGGAACATTATGTGGCACATTATGTGGCACATTACGTGGCACATTATGTGGAAGAGTGTGTGGAACATTATGTGGAACATTATGTGGAAAATTATGTGGAACAGTGTGTGGAACATTATGTGGCACATTATGTGGAACATTACGTGGAACATTACGTGGAACATTACGTGGAACATTATGTGGAACATTATGTGGAACAGTGTGTGGAACATTATGTGGCACATTATGTGGAACAGTGTGTGGAACATTATGTGGAAAATTATGTGGAACATTATGTGGAAAATTATGTGGAACAGTGTGTGGAACATTATGTGGCACATTATGTGGAACATTACGTGGAACATTATGTGGAAAATTATGTGGAACATTATGTGGAACATTATGTGGAACAGTGTGTGGAACAGTGTGTGGAACATTATGTGGAACATTATGTGGAACATTATGTGGAACATTATGTGGAAGAGTGTGTGGAACATTATGTGGCACATTATGTGGAACAGTGTGTGGAACATTATGTGGAAAATTATGTGGAACATTATGTGGAAAATTATGTGGAACGGTGTGTGGAACATTATGTGGCACATTATGTGGAACATTACGTGGAACATTATGTGGAAGAGTGTGTGGAACATTATGTGGAACATTATGTGGAAGAGTGTGTGGAACATTATGTGGAAAATTATGTGGAACAGTGTGTGGAACATTATGTGGCACATTATGTGGAACATTACGTGGAACATTATGTGGCACATTATGTGGAACATTATGTGGAAGAGTGTGTGGAACATTATGTGGCACATTATGTGGAACATTATGTGGAAGAGTGTGTGGAACATTATGTGGAACATTATGTGGAAGAGTGTGTGGAACATTACGTGGAACATTATGTGGAAGAGTGTGTGGAACATTATGTGGAACATTACGTGGAACATTATGTGGAAGAGTGTGTGGAACATTATGTGGAACATTATGTGGAAGAGTGTGTGGAACATTATGTGGCACATTATGTGGAACATTACGTGGAACATTATGTGGAAGAGTGTGTGGAACATTATGTGGCACATTATGTGGAACATTACGTGGAACATTATGTGGAAGAGTGTGTGGAACATTATGTGGAACATTACGTGGAACATTATGTGGAAGAGTGTGTGGAACATTATGTGGCACATTATGTGGAACATTATGTGGAAGAGTGTGTGGAACATTATGTGGAACATTATGTGGAAGAGTGTGTGGAACATTATGTGGCACATTATGTGGAACATTACGTGGAACATTATGTGGAAGAGTGTGTGGAACATTATGTGGCACATTATGTGGAACATTACGTGGAACATTATGTGGAAGAGTGTGTGGAACATTATGTGGAACATTATGTGGAAGAGTGTGTGGAACATTATGTGGAACATTATGTGGAAGAGTGTGTGGAACATTATGTGGAACATTACGTGGAAAATGAGATGAGATGACAAAACAGATTTCAGATCCGCAGAAGATTCATTTTCTAGTTGAAACACTGATATTTATCTCCAAACGTATCATGACACATCAACGACTCATTTAGAATTTTAAAGTATAAAACAAATTACAAACAGATGGAAGACTGAGGATCTGGGAGGCTTAGATAGCAGCAAAACGTCAAACATAAGCAGCAAATTGTAACATTTCTGCAGCAAAACGTCAAATTTCTGCAGCAAAAGCTAAATTTAAGCATTTTATACAAAGAATGGGAAATGTGCTCCACCTCACTGAGAAACAAAAACTTCATTACAATAACATTTTAGAGAAAATTTTTATTATATTTTAAAAGATTTGAACACATTTTCTTACAAACATTTGATATCTTAAAAACAGATGGGTCTTCAATTTTAGGTCTTTGTATGTTATAAAATATGAATTCATTGTGGAAAATATTCATAGATTTTTTTTAGTAGATTTAGATTATTTCAGTCTTTTTGCAAATAAAAAAAATCCTCATTTGTTTGATGCTTTATATTATTATAGTTTTTAGATTATATCATATCTGCAGCTAAAAGTGTCATTTAATCGTTCATGCAAGAGGTGTTAAATGCTCACATGTTGCTCATTTCTGTGTCTTTTCTCATCATTTTCGTCTCAACATAAAAAATTTTACATCTTTCACAACTAAAATGTCAAATTTCTCATCAAACTTTTTTCACTCTGCAGCAAATTTACTGAAATTTCATGAATAAATGAAGTTTTTCCTGCAGAAACTGACTGAAATGTCTGCAAAGTGTTTGTTGTTCGGGCTTAAATACCAAAGAGAAAATAAAAATTTTGTCCTACCTGAGACGAATCATCCGCGAGGACCCCGCTGGTGTCCCTCTACCTGCCTGCTGATCTGCAGCGGTTCCGCGTGCAGCTGCAGCCTCCTGCAGCCTCCTACATGCCGCATGACAACTCGGGAGTGTATGCTCTTAATAACCACAGACTCTCCGAACTTAACCCCCACCTTCTGCAGCGCACACACACACACACACACACACACACACACCTCGTCAGGCTGCCTGATCCGTGGATTTACAGGCTTAGTATGAAGAAAATACTCCTGCAATTTGGGATTAAACCTCCAAACGCCTCACCACAATGTCTCTGTTTGAGATCTTGATACTTGTCATCAGTCCCTGGTTTCCTTCCTGGAAACAAACACATGATTCTTCAGAAATTCATATTAAATTCCTTCCACACTATTTCTAATATATTATTTTAATTTATCATGATTGTTTATTGCTAAATGTTTTTTTTTTAATTAAAATTCTGTTTGTTTTTTTAGCTTAATGTTTAAATTGTAAAAATGCAAAAGGTGCAATAAAGTTTGAATTAACCAGTTCTATGTTCAACATGCAGGATATATAATAATTATTAGTAATTAAAATAATAAAATAATTGACATGAGTACAGATTAAAATAACGGATGAGTTGCAGCATTTTGATGCAGAAAATAAACTTGTAATGTTTTTACTTTAATTTCCTTTTTGGTTTTTATGGAGCTGCTGATTAAACTGGTGATTGTGCAAAAAAGCAAATAAGAAAATTTATTTAGAGTTTATAAGTTAAGAAGTTATTAATATTAAAGGAAAACCTAATGATTGTAAACTTTTTAATCAGTTTGAAACAAAACAATGAAAAATTCCTGCATAAAACGAATTTAAATCCTAAACATTTTTAACTTCAGCATTTTATTTTATTTTAAACTTTATTTGTATAAAATACGTCGATATTTTAATGAATGTCGCAACATTTTGCGCACTTTTTGCGCCAGATTGAAGCTTTTTCTTCGCGTGTTTCCAGCCTCCAACTTTCTGACCCAAACTTTTCAACTTTCCAGTCACGTGACTGCAGGTGGGCGGGCCTTTCTGCCCGCAGGCCGCGCGCTGATTGGCCAGCTCCGCGGCCTTCAGCGCCGCTGCGCGCTGTGATTGGTTGGGATCACGCGGAGCCGCGTGCCGCTTTGACTCATAGAGGAGCTGGCCTCGGAGACGCGCGTCACACGCGGTCCGTCCCCACGACCGGAGGCAGAAGCGCCGCGCGAGACACAAACATCCAGGTTCTTCTTATTTTTATTTTATTTTTGGCTCCGACATGTCGGCCTCGTGAAGCGGAGCAGCTGCGCGCGCACGGAACTCTGGAGCTTCTGCTGCGAAACTGGAATTTTCTGTCAGAAACAGGTGAGACGTTTTTATTTCTGTTTATTTTCTGCAAAGTTTCCGTTTTCCACAAAGTGTCAACTTTATGCAAAAACAGTGAAGAAAATATTTAAATATGAATTAAACCAAAATATTTCTTCATAGTCCGGGATTATTTTCATCACATCTCCTTAGAGAGGATTTTTATTCATCCTACAATAAGGACATTTTATTTAGTAAATTAATCCTGATCAAGGTTGTTATTTTACTTTATTTTATTTTACTTTGTGTTATTTTACTTTGTTTTATTTAAATTTATTTTATTTTACTTTGTTTTATTTAAATTTCATTTTATTTAAATTAATTTTATTTTACTTTGTTTTATTTAAATTTATTTCATTTTACTTTGTTTTATTTTACTTTGTTTTATTTAAATTTATTTTATTTTACTTTGTTTTATTTAAATTTCATTTTATTTAAATTTATTTTATTTTACTTTGTTTTATTTAAATTTATTTCATTTTACTTTGTTTTATTTTACTTTGTTTTATTTAAATTTATTTTATTTTACTTTGTTTTATTTAAATTTCATTTTATTTAAATTTATTTTATTTTACTTTGTTTTGTTTTACTTCACTTTATTTTATTTACTTTTACTTTATTTTATTAAACTTTATTTGACATTATTTCCTGGGTATTTCCAGCCTCCAACTGTTGGTTTCCTTATATAGGCTGTTATGAATTGGCTTCCTTATGTTTTCTTCTCTGTCTGTAATGCTTCTTGAGATGACATTGCCGTGATTTGACGCTGTATAAATAAAGTTGAATTGAATTGCCTGCCTGTCTTCTGACCAGAACTGCTGACTGTCCCGCTGTCCTCATCTGAATTGGAATGGAGTTCATTTGCACACAGTTTTGGCGCATTTACTTTGCGTGGTTATGGAAATGAGCTTTAACACCTCCATCTCGAGGCCCGGTGGGGGGGGGCGAGAAAAGTCGAGTTGTCGCACCAACCTGCAGATTGCGGGAATTCTTCTCTAAATGCGCAGATTTAAACTCAGACTCTGGTTTAAACTGGTTTCTAGAAACTCCTGAAAACGAGTTAAATTAATCATAAATAAATAAAAATCAGGTCAAATAGCAGAAGTTGTTTCTCTTTAGTTGGTTTTTATTTTCTTTTATTTGACTAAAGAATAAAGTTCAAAGTTTTTATTGCGGCTGCTTCGCGCTTTGACGCAACCAGGTGACGTTTCAGCAGTTTTTATTGCGTCAGAGGAGAAAAAGTCCAGAAACAGCTGCTTCTGGCTTCAGGCATGCACGCGCATCTCCGCGCGTCATCGTGGTTTAATAACTGAATTAAATCCTGATGAAGATTCAGCAGAAAAATAAAAACTCATCTCGTCTCATCAGCAGAGTGAATTCCCCCGCCGGGACTTTCTTCTACTTTATTTATTTATTTATTTGTTTGTTTATTTATTTATTTATTTAAGCTAAATAAAAGAGGAACGTTGAGGCATCTGCTTCTTCTGCATCTGACCTGAAAGTTGTTCAAGCTGCACATTAAATTCTGCAACATGAAGAAGTTTTACAGCCTGGTGGGACAAGACTGCCCACCTGCAGCTCCACCCTGCAGCTTCACCTGCAGCTCCATCTCCATACTTCGCGGCCAGACTGTGGAAGTCAGAGCGTTTTGTCCATTTGGAGTAAAATCAGGCGTCATGTCTGCAGCCTGCAGGTCTCTGCTGGACTCAGTTCAGCTTTTTATGCAGGTTTGGCCTTAAAGTTTGATTTTCATTCTTATTGTTTTGTTTACTCCTGCAGCCCGGAGTCCCGCGGCCTGCAGCCCGGAGTCCCGCGGCCTGCAGCCCGGAGTCCCGCGGCCTGCAGCCCGGAGTCCCGCGGCCTGAAGCCCGGAGTCCCGCGGCCTGAAGCCCGGAGTCCCGCGGCCTGCAGCCCGGAGTCCCGCGGCCTGCAGCCCGGAGTCCCGCGGCCTGAAGCCCGGAGTCCCGCGGCCTGAAGCCCGGAGTCCCGCGGCCTGCAGCCCGGAGTCCCGCGGCCTGCAGCCCGGAGTCCCGCGGCCTGAAGCCCGGAGTCCCGCGGCCTGCAGCCCGGAGTCCCGCGGCCTGCAGCCCGGAGTCCCGCGGCCTGCAGCCCGGAGTCCTGCAGCGGTTCTGCGGGTCCGGACTCCGGAGTCCCGCCGCGGCTTCTAGCATGATGTCTTACCTGAAACAGGCCCCGTACGGGATGAACGGACTGGGTCTGAGCGGAGCCATGGACCTGCTGCACCCGTCGGTGGGATACCCAGGTGAGGCGCAGGGTCACGCGCACACACGTGCAGCTGGAGCGCAAATCTGGCACGTGATTAAATAGTTTGGACGCTGCGCGCGCCAGGGTCGTTTCCAGCCTTTTAAAATCATTATTAATGTTTATTATTATTATTATTATTATTATTGTTGTTGTTGTTGTTATCTGAACCAGTTGTCTCTGTAAACAGCTGTGTGGAAAGACGGGATGGAACTTCTGCTCTTCATCCTCTCACCTGATCTCTTGGAGAGTTTTGGTTTTGTTGCTATGACAACCAAAATGAAGTTTATAAAAATTAAATGAAAGAAAAGAGATTTTATTTTGTCTCGTTTGTTGGGAAGAAAAGCGGAATTTCTCTTCCTGAACCTGTCTGTCTGTCTGTCTGTCTGTCTGTCTGTCTAACTGTCTGTCTAACTGTCTGTCTGTCTGTCTGTCTGTCTAACTGTCTGTCTAACTGTCTGTCTGTCTGTCTGTCTAACTGTCTGTCTAACTGTCTGTCTGTCTGTCTGTCTGTCTGTCTAACTGTCTGTCTAACTGTCTGTCTGTCTGTCTGTCTGTCTGTCTGTCTGTCTAACTGTCTGTCTGTCTAACTGTCTGTCTAACTGTCTGTCTGTCTGTCTGTCTGTCTAACTGTCTGTCTGTCTAACTGTCTGTCTGTCTAACTGTCTGTCTGTCTGTCTAACTGTCTGTCTGTCTGTCTAACTGTCTGTCTCTCTGTCTGTCTAACTGTCTAACTGTCTCTCTGTCTGTCTGTCTAACTGTCTAACTGTCTGTCTGTCTGTCTGTCTGTCTGTCTGTCTAACTGTCTAACTGTCTCTCTGTCTGTCTGTCTAACTGTCTAACTGTCTGTCTGTCTGTCTAACTGTCTGTCTGTCTTTCTGTCTAACTGTCTGTCTGTCTAACTGTCTGTCTAACTGTCTGTCTGTCTAACTGTCTGTCTGTCTGTCTGTCTGTCTGTCTAACTGTCTGTCTGTGTCTGTCTGTCTGTCTAACTGTCTGTCTGTCTGTCTGTCTAACTGTCTGTCTGTCTAACTGTCTGTCTGTCTGTCTAACT
>NC_136621.1:40381677-40434177 GCF_933228915.1 Telmatherina bonti | reverse complement strand
CTGTCTGTCTGTCTAGCTGTCTAACTGTCTGTCTGTCTAACTGTCTGTCTGTCTGTCTAACTGTCTGTCTGTCTGTCTGCAGCCAACCCACGCAAGCAGCGGCGCGAGCGCACCACCTTCACCAGGACGCAGCTGGACATCCTGGAGTCTCTGTTCTCTAAGACCCGCTACCCGGACATCTTCATGCGGGAGGAGGTGGCTCTGAAGATCAACCTGCCGGAGTCCCGGGTCCAGGTGAGACCAGCATGTTGGTGCACGCGCACCGTGCGCTTTTACAGTCGCGGAGCAACGCGAGATGTGAAGGGTTAAAACCTGTCTGATAGATTCTGTTTGTTTGTTTACTTTTATTCTGCTTTTTGGTTTTTCATTTGAGTAAAAAGGTGAAAACCAGAAAATAAACCAGATTCAGTTTGTTCAGGTTTTTCTGCTTCATGAGAAAAATCTTCAGATTTTATTCTTTAATAAATTAATTTTCCCCCAACAGACATAAAAACCAGGATTTTTATTCACTTCCGTAATATTTTATTATCTGCGTGGAATTCTCAGTTTCCATTCAAATTCAGCATTTCTAAAAAGTTTTTCAGATTAATTTCAGGTGTTTTCAAAGTAAATTTTGATTTGAAATTTACTTTTCAACAACACAAATAAGAAAATAATTAAATGTAAATAACGTGACAGCAGCTTAAAAGACATAAAGTTGCATCTAAAAGCGTGCGTTTTAACACTTTAAAAGTTACTATTAAAGTTCAGAATAAAGTTTTTAGCAGTCTATAGATAAAATCCCAAATAAAATATTAGTCAGGACTTTTTATTTTAGTTGCTGTCTTTTAAAGCTTTTAATAAATAGATAAATAAATAATAATGATAATGATAATAATACTACTAATAATAACAATAATAAATAGATAAAAATAAAAGTAGTTTGAGATTAATTTAGTTTAACAAATATAATCTAACTCTTGATATTTTATTCTGCATTTACACAAAAAGCAACAAAACTTCAGCTTCAACAAGAGCTTCACAGCAGAGCCGTGGAAACGTGCAGAAAAACCTTAAAACGTCACATAAAAACCGTGAAGTGCTGCAGGGAGTTCAGCGCCTTCCAGAAGTCGCCGAAACGGATCGTTTTACATTCAGTAAAACTCAGAAAATCCTCTTTCTGCCTGAACTTTAACCATTTAACTGGAAACAGCAGAGAGAAAACTTTTCTGTGTATTTGTCCTTTAACTTGTTGTTCACCGTGAAACGAGTCAAAATGTTTTCTGCTTTCTGCCGTCTGAGGAGCAGAAGACACTTTTACCATAAAGTGATAAAACTGTCAGAAAGTGTGTCATACGCGTCCTGCTGGGCTTTACGGGGTTAAAACGGATCCAGCAGCGGCGGCGGCGCCTCGCTTTCATCCCTTTGTGCAAAAATAATCCCAAATTCACTTCTGGCTCCTCCAGAATAAACACTGAAAACACCGAACCCGACGCTGCAGCAGATGTGTGTGTGTGTGTGTGTGTGTGTGTGTGTGTGTGTGTGTGTGTGTGTGATCAGCGTGTGTGTGTGATCAGTGTGTGTGTGTGTGTGTGTGTGATCAGCGTGTGTGTGTGATCAGTGTGTGTGTGTGTGTGTGATCAGTGTGTGTGTGTGTGTGTGTGTGTGTGATCAGTGTGTGTGTGTGTGTAGATGAAACAGCAGGAAGAAGGATCTAAAAAGCTAGAACTTTATTGATAGAACACGTGACCACGGCGGTAAAAACGCGCTGCGGTGAAACGATTCCGTGCGTGTGAGGAACGTAGAGATCAAAGGTCAGACGTTAACCTCTTCTTATTATTATTCTTCTTCTTCTTCTTCAGGTCTGGTTTAAGAACCGACGGGCGAAGTGTCGGCAGCAGCAGCAGAGCAGCAACAGCGCCAAGCCCAAACCAGCAAAGAAGAAGTCGTCTCCGACCCGAGACAGCACCGGTTCCGAGAGCAGCGGCCAGTTCACGCCGCCCGCAGTGTCCAGCTCCTCCTCCTCCTCCACCTCCTCCTCTTCCTCCTCCGTCTCCTCTGGACTCGGCGGACCCGGTCTGATCAGCACCTCTACCTCCGTCACGGCTCCGGTGTCGTCCATCTGGAGCCCGGCGCCCATCTCCCCGGCCCCTGCGCCGGCGAACCTGGCGGACGCCCCAACCAGCGCCTCCTGCATGCAGCGCTCGGCGTCGTCTTCGGCGTCCGCCGGAGGCGCGTCGTCCTACCCGGTGTCCTACAGCCAGACGGCCGCGGCATACAGCCAGGGTTACCCCACCTCCGCATCCGGCTCCTACTTCGGCGGCGTGGACTGCGGCTCCTACCTGGCGCCCATGCACTCCCACCACCACCCGCACCACCCGCACCAGCTCAGCCCCATGACCGGCAGCTCCATGTCGGGACACCCGCACCACCACATCGGCCAAACGGCTGGCCACCACCACCACCACCACCCGGCGCACCACCACCAGCCGTACGGCGCGCCCAGCCTCACCTTCAACTCCACAGACTGTCTGGATTACAAAGAGCAGACGGCGGCGTCGCCATGGAAACTCAGCTTCAACACCTCCGACTGCTTGGACTACAAAGACCAGGCCTCATGGCGCTTCCAGGTGCTGTGACTTCCTGCGCTTCTCTTCTTCTGCGTCGTTGCCAGTTGGGTTTCTCGGAGAAAACGTTTGTTTGTGGGGAACGCGATCTCGCCTCCGCCGCCGTCACTGGATTATTTTTCTGCATCTGGACTCGTAGAAAACGGACCCATTTCCAGCTTTAGGGGCTTGATGCCAGATTTACAGCGGAACCTGATAAATCTGGATCTACGGAGTCACCAACGCTGAAAGAAGGAATCGCAGCGAAGACTCGGACTTTCCTTCCGTTTCAGAAACAGGATGCTGCTCGGATTTTCAGCCTGCTGATGATCATTTCCATTCGATTTGTTGTTTTTACCCTGAATCTGGTTCAGAAGCTCCGCTTGGTGGGAATTTCGGAGACTGAAATTGCGGCACTTGTTCATAGTTTGACAGAATTTTTTGCTATTTGGAAATAAAGTAAAATGTGAATTCAACACGTAATGTCAGTATTCCATTGAAAATTTGAAAGATGTACATGCGTGTCTTTATAATAAAGTCTTGTTAAAGCATTACCATCCTAATTATACATTTATTTATCAACCTTTTAAAACCAAAGTTCCACCAAAGATGGAGCCAAAAATGGCGACATTAGAGCTGAACTTTCAGTAAAGTCTTTACTGTCAGAGATTAGATTTACATATAAAATGATCATAAACATGAATTTTCATCTGTAACCTGAAAGTTTGTTGGTTTTTTTAGGCAAGCCTGAAACATTTTTTCAGTTATGCTTTGTGCCATTTTGATTTCCATCACCAGTAACACATGTACGGTGGCCCTGAAGTGTCACAGCAAAAACCACAACACAAAAGCTGCTGGTGGGTGGTAATCATGTTTGTTTTCATAATTTACGCCAGAAAACCTTCTGATGTCGGTAAAACACTTGCAGTAAATAATTATTAATATCAGAAGGCTCTGTAAATGAAGTTATTGTCAGTCAGAGGTAATGGCTCCATTTATATCCCTGGTGACCTGGAAATGAACCGGGTGGGAGGAGTTTTCACTCAGTTCAGAGCCAGATGACCCTGGATGATTCGATAGCTTGTTTTGTGAGAACGCAGCGTTTAACCACATGGTGAAGCAAACCAATCAGTTGGTTAATAATGTTGATGTGTGGCCTTTATTTAAGATCAATAGAAAACATTAATATAATTTCTAAAATAACTTCAGTCGTTTAATGAATCTTTCCAGCTGATCTATAGTTACGTTCCAGTCCAACTAATTGTCCTTGTTTGTCCTTCACTGTTGCACACTGATGACAACCTGAAAGAAAAGTGCACAAAATTATGCTTTTATTATCAACCTTTTATTGTTTTTATTATCCAACCCCATCTTTTTTCAACAGCAAACCCTTTCCCTTCCTCCTCTGCTGATCATCGGCGTTTCTCCCTGGGTCACCGTCTGGGTGATGGTAAAGGAGCGGACCCAGAAACTTAATTCGCCGCTTACTTCCTGTGGCGTAACTTTTACTGTTGCGGTCTTGGTGTGTGAAAATTCAGAGTGATAAAACAAACAAAAACAGCAAAACAGCTTTTGTGTTGTGGCTTTTCAATTGCTGTGAACCTTCAGGGCCACCGTACATTTGTACCAATGTATATTTTAACAACTCTCACAAGTTTTCCCTTTTTACGACCATCAATAGAGCTTTTTGCAGAGATGGATTTGTTTCAGTATGAGGATAACATTTTCTAGCAGAGCCCAAAAATGGTCTTCATTTCTGTACTGTCAATAGCAGGGTTAGCTTGATTTAAAGCTAATTAAAGGCCGCAGTTTCAAACTGTCATTAGCAGGGTTAGCTTAATATAAAGCTAACCAACGGCTTCAGTTCTGAACTGTCATTAGCAGGGTTAGCTTAATTTAAAACTAACCAAAGGCTTTAGTTCTGAACTGTCATTAGCAGGGTTAGCTTAATTTAAAACTAACCAAAGGTTTTAGTTCTGAACTGTCATTAGCAGGGTTAGCTTAATTTAAAACTAACCAAAGCTTTTAGTTCTGAACTGTCATTAGCAGGGTTAGCTTAATTTAAAACTAACCAAAGGCTTTAGTTCTGAACTGTCATTAGCAGGGTTAGCTTAATCTAAAGCTAACCAAAGGTTTTAGTTCTGAACTGTCATTAGCAGGGTTAGCTTAATTTAAAACTAACCAAAGGCTTTAGTTCTGAACTGTCATTAGCAGGGTTAGCTTAATCTAAAGCTAACCAAAGGTTTTAGTTCTGAACTGTCATTAGCAGGGTTAGCTTAATTTAAAACTAACCAAAGGCTTTAGTTCTGAACTGTCATTAGCAGGGTTAGCTTAATTTAAAACTAACCAAAGGTTTTAGTTCTGAACTGTCATTAGCAGGGTTAGCTTAATTTAAAACTAACCAAAGGCTTTAGTTCTGAACTGTCATTAGCAGGGTTAGCTTAATCTAAAGCTAACCAAAGGTTTTAGTTCTGAACTGTCATTAGCAGGGTTAGCTTAATTTAAAACTAACCAAAGGCTTTAGTTCTGAACTGTCATTAGCAGGGTTAGCTTAATCTAAAGCTAACCAAAGGTTTTAGTTCTGAACTGTCATTAGCAGGGTTATCTTAATTTAAAGCTAACCAAAGGCTTTAGTTCTGAACTGTCATTAGCAGGGTTAGCTTAATTTAAAACTAACCAAAGGCTTTAGTTCTGAACTGTCATTAGCAGGGTTAGCTTAATTTAAAGCTAACCAAAGGTTTTAGTTCTGAACTGTCATTAGCAGGGTTAGCTTGATTTAAAGCTCATGTAACTACCGCTTGGTTTAAACTTGCAAAACACCAAAGTCGACTGCAGAAACTATGAGCATTCCGTATGTGGGACTACAACATCCTGTGCAAAACTTATGAGACCAGCTTGTTTTCCAAACAAATGTACCTTAAGTTCCACCAGGATTGAAAATTAAGATGAAATTTTGGTAAACAAAGTCACCTGATATTTTTTCCACGGCTTTACAGTGGAAATGAAGTGCTTGACGCAGATCTGCGCTCTCACAGTGCTTTTCAATTCTTAACCTGCTTTTGACAGGTTGGTGAGTCTTATTTAAGCTTGGTTTCAACTACAACACAGACAGTAAAACGCAAAAGTTTTGTAGCGTTGTGACATCTGGTTTCCATGGTAACAGAGCACAAAGACTTAACGACTTGATAACAGTATCCAGAAGGAAATTTTTTTGCAACGCAAGGCGAGTCCTGACCATGTAAATGGAAATCTGAATTTTGGGTGATGGTGACGTCCTTCACATTGTCTTGGGCTCAGACCCTGTTTAACCTTCAAAAAGCACAAAAACTATGGCGTAGCGTCATATCCGTGTCATGCTTGTGCTGCGGTAGCTTTTAAATTTTTCTGGCCAGTTGAAGCAAAACCTTGATGCCGTCAGTGAATACGCAGAGTGCGTAGATCGCCTTGTGGTTATCATACAATGCTTCGTGAATGTGTTTTCCTGGTCCTATCAGGAAGCAATAAACACTTAGGTGTGTTGTTCCAAAGTGTCACTGCCCTCTACAGGCCTGGCATGTGCATCACACCATTTCTGGTCATATTTACATCTTTCCTGCACAGACAGTTAAATGCATTTTATTTCAGACACACAATGGGAAAAGTTCTGTGTTTGTGGCGTAAAGAGATGATCCTGCTCTGAACAAACAGCAGAAATTAATGCTATGACACTTATTTGCTTATAAATGAAAATATAGTTTTTGATTTTCGATCATGCAGAGAAGTTTTGGGGGGATTTATGGGAGAGAACCAGAAGAATCAGATATCAAATATCTGAGCACCACCATGCTGTTTGAACCAACAGAATTCAACCATTCAAGGATGTTTTTCTACAAGTTAAATTACAATCCATGTGTAGAAAAAAAACTTAAATCTGATCTGTTGGTCCAGAAGTCCGGTCCTGGAGATCTGCTAACCTGCAACTTTCAGCCAGATCCTTCTCCAACACACCTGAATCCAATGTCTGAATTCCTTCATCTGCATGTCATCCAGCTGTGCAGAGGCCTGCTAACGAGACGTTCATCTGCTTCAGGTGTGTCGGAGAAGACACAAATCTATTTATTCAGCCTTCAGCAGTTCTGTGTTAGTCGATGACATTGTGGCTCAACTCGAACAAATGACACTTTATCTGCAGAAACACAAGCTTTTCTTATCTCACAGCTTTATTAAACTGACTCCTGCATCCTCCAAACTGCTCATCAACACATTTATTTTACTTTAAAAGCTAGTTCCATGATTGCACATATTATTTCTGGATGCTTCCACAACAAATGAAAGCAACATAAGAAACATGGTTTTATTAGACACTGGCTTTGACACGAATAACCTGATTTTCAAGGGTTTTTTTCTATTATTATAACGTTACACAAGCGCTGGATGTTAACCTCGGAGAAGTTGGTTGTCTTTAGATCCTGATAAAACATCTGATGTTCAGGTTGTGAGTTTTTCTGCTCATGAAAAGACCAACAAGGCCTTTACATCCTAAAAACCAGTATTAATGTTCCATATACTGTGAGGCTGATTCGGCCAACAGCTTCTCTTACACCCAAAGGAAAATATCCACCCTGCATGCCAATAATCACCCCCAATGCGGTGAACTCACAGACGGGGAGGTTAGCAAACATGTACGCTGGCAATCCTCTTGTTTGTTTGGCCGTGTCGACAGTAATGTACACCTCATTTGATCCAAGTGAAAAAGGGACGAATCACGATTTTAATTAACAGCCTCCTCGCTTCCTTGTTGCGTCCCTCCAGCAGCTGGACAAACACTTTCTGGTAAACATGGCGTCAGCGGCGTGTGTTTGCCTGGTCTGCTTCCTGCTGGGCTTTACCAGTGAGCGCCGCTGCCTCGTGCAAATACAAGCCGGGATTTACCCGCCAGGACAAACTAATCTTCAGTCCATGTTCAGGCGGCGCATGAAGCTGGTTTTCAATCAGGAGCATCGCTCTCTGAAGTTTTTATCACCACGCATGTAAAAAAAAGCTTTTTCAGGTGATCATCTTTTCCTGCCATAAGTTGGCTTCACATGAATGGGAGGAAAAGGAAAATGAAGCAATTCCTGCTGACAAGGACCAGAATTTGCACGCTTTTGCATTTTATATCAAATATTTTCTTTTAAAAAAAAGTTAAAGATGAACATTTTATTCCATTTTGATCATCATGGATTCATTAAACTCATCTGAGAGGAAAGTCTCAAATATTGCATATAAAACTGATGAGGACGTTGAAGAATCAAGCTGACATCTGTCTTCCTCAGAGTCGAGTGGATAGATTTTAGTAAAAGCCTTTATCTGCTACTCAGTGAAGTACTTGGAAATTTAAATTTGAGCTAAATTCTACGTCTGAAGTGAAGTAGAGAGTGTTTATATGGATGCAGATGCTGAAAGCATTTGGCATTGTAGCTTCTCACCGCCCACAGATTTGACTCTACACCCACAAAAGTTGGATGAAAACGTGCATCTGGATCAGGAACAGTGTGCTTTGACTTCGGCTGAGCAAAAGTCGTATGACGTTTACATAGTTAGAAAAAAACTGCAACTTATTCCATAGGAATGAATGAGATTCAGCCGACATGAACCAAAAACTCAGCGTACTTCCTGAGCTTACATCTCAGGTGTACTTTCATCTAGAATCATCATTAAAAGTTTAAATGAACCATGAAAGATTAAACTTTGGCTAAACTTAGATTTTGATATCTTTTGCTATTTTTACAGAATTACAGGTTACGTTATGAGAAAATCAAAAAATCAGCCCAAAAACCTTTTCACTATGTTCACTTGAAATCTGGCTGAGAAATTTTTTCCCAAACAATCCAGTTTTCACCATACACACACAATATACATCAGAATGGAAGAAATAAGGTTGATGTAAAATAAACCTTGAGCTAGAAAGAGCTGGGATGTAGAGATTTTGAGCTACGTTGCTCCAAACATCAGAAAGTTAACTTTTCCTCCCATTAACCCCATTCATCAGAAAACTGGATTCTCAGACATAAACAAAATTTTAACTCGCCACAGTTTAAAATCTGTTCACATCAGGAGAAATAAATTACATCCATGCGTTCCTCCAAGCCTTCTGGTGCTTGTTGTTAAAGAATTTCTTTGATACGACTTTTTGTTTGCGGACAACACTTGGTTGTTTGAGGGGTTCTTTCAGCCTTACCTGTAAGCCCTGACTCGGTTGTGCTTCAGAGTGACTCAGCAGACACAGAATGTCTCTGTTGTCATAGCAACGTTAACAGCAGGCCCTGATGTCATAGCAACGACAACAAGCAGGTCAGGAGCAGTTGTGTGTGTGTGTGATTAATAGACTGTATATAAAAGATGGGCGGAGCCTCCGTGATGTCACCCGTAGGTTTCTGAAGAGCTGAATTGAAGCTCGGTGGGCGGTTCCTACCATCACCATCTTGGCAAGGGCATGCGTGTCGTCTCACCTGAAAAATACAAATATGGGCAAAGAGGTGGAGCTGAGAGGGGGGCTGTGAGCGTCATGGTGGATGATTGACATCGAGCGAACTCCAAGCTTTCTGTAGCTAAGAGCTAACCGAGCTAACCTGGAGATAACAGGAGCTAACCAGCTAACGGAGGTAAGCGGGCTAAAGCTAAGTCACGTTGTTAACCGGCTAAAAACCGTGGTTGTTCTATGTTCTTCTTACTTGAAGCGGGAGATCGGGTACCTGTCAATCAAAAGGACACGCCCCTAAATATGCCGAACTTCAAGATTAAATTACTTTTAAAATTCACTCCCCCCACAGTTGTCATGAAGGTAAACCTGACCTATTAAACCTAAAATGGATTTTTGTACCAGGCTGTAATCATATTTATTACTACTGTAAACATGTTTATTCCTGCTGTAAACATGTTTATTCCTGCTGTAAACATGTTTATGCTTGTTGTAAACATGTTTATTTCTGCTGTAAACATGTTTGTTCCTGCTGTGAAGTTGGTCTTTTTAACATGGGAGTCTATGGGGATTTGCTCTGCTTTGCAGCCCCTAGTGGATGAAGGAGGAACTGCAGGGCTCAATTGTAACCGCCGGAGGTTGCCGCTTGGTGAGATTAGAATCAGGCACACACACCTCCCCACTTACAATACTATAGCAGCAGAAACAGGATGTATTTAATAGTGAATCTACAGTTTCCATTGGTTAATAATGGACGTCGTTGATTAATTGATGTCATTCATGGTTTTTATGCAGACGCACACCATATATTATACTGTAGGTAGGTGTGTCTACTTGTCCGATAATTTGTTCACAACCCCTCCATCATGCTCATTAGGACCTTAACTGTCACAAGTACAGCTCCACCTTTGTAAAATGGCTGCCACACTGCAGTATCACTGGCACCCATCAAAATTTCTTCATTTTTTTAGTTTCTGTTTCTAATTAAAGAATCTTCTCACGAAAGAAATTTGGATGCAGCCTGATCTGTGATGAGAGTTGTTGAGACCTCAGTGTGGTTCATGGTTTTATGGACTAACATGCAGAGGCCTTTTTATGTCCAATGTAGAGCATAAATATGGTCATTAACCCAACAAGGCGATGCAGTGGTCCACCAGACAAAAGGAAAAAGACACGTCATTTTCACCAGAGTTCAGACCTGAACCCTACTGCGCATCTCTGGGACGTGCTGGACAAGGCTTTTCACAGCAGTCAAACCATCATCACTACAGGATCTTAGAGGAGAATTAGTGCAACGCTGGATGGAAATAAATCTTGTGAAAATGTAGTGTGTGACCTTTTGCTGGCCAGGTCTTATATTTCCTGCTGAAGCTGAGGTTCACTGCTGCAGCTGCTGGCATTTTACCACCCCAGTACGTCTGAACCACAAACAGCAGGCCACCAACGCCAAACTGCCAGAAATAAAGCAGTAATAGAGTAAAGATTGCCTGTCTGGTATGCAGTTCTCAGGTCAGACTAACCTTCCTCTAGCGAAGACGTAGCTCCTTCCTCATTGCTCTTCATTTTTATCCATTTTTGGTTTATTAATAATAAACTAACTAGAAGCTGCTGTTTTAACAATTTATGATTGAAAAGACTTGTTTTCTCTGAAAACTTCATACAGGTTTACTGCTGTGACCAGCAGGACTCCACTGATCCTGTACAGGTGAACCATGAGCATACAGACGCCCAAACTCTCCTCTATGTTCATATTATAAAAGTTAGACAATAATACACCGAAATGGGCTCCTGCTCTCTGCCTGAACATTGTACTCTTGGTCCTGAGGTTGTTGTTTGTTGACCTGGAAAACTCAAGACTAAAAGGTATCACGATGTAAACTATATGGCTTTTAGTACCACGGCGACGAAGCTTGGACTTATTTGGTCCCTATAAAACAGGTTTCTAGAAGAACCGTATAAGTATGCCTGTATAATATTCCTGAAATTTTCTTCATGCTTTCATGACGTCAAGATTAGACGGCTGTAGTTCCTTGTTACTGGACCATCCCAAATATGCCCTGAAAGTCTTTGCAGGTTAAACAGGGTCCGAGTGCCCAAGTACAAGATAATGCGAAAGACGTCACTGTCGCCCAGAGATTCACATTTCAGTTTATACCAACAGGATTTGCCTTGCGTTGCAAGAAAATTTCACTTTGGAGGCCGAAGTCAAATCTTTGGGGTTTCATCCACCCTAAACTTCGTTACCGTGTAAATGAGAGGCCAGGACCCAACTTTTACATTTTACCGTCTAAGTTTCAAGTGTCAAACTCCAGTCCTGGAGGGCCGCTATCCTGCAGGTTTTTCTTGTCTCCATGCTCCAACACACCTGACCGAAATTAATAAATTGGTCGACAAGAAGCTGCTGGATCCATTTGATTTGAATCAACTGTGTTGGTAGAAGAAAACAACAAAACTCTGCTGGATACCGACCCTCCAGGACTGGAGTTTGACACCCCTGGTCTAAGCATTGTGGTGTCAACAGGGCCTAAGAGACCTGGAGCTTTAGAAGGGGCAGGACTTTATTTTGATGGACACACCATGCAGTCAGTGTCACATGAGGAAAGACTCGGATCATACCGCTATGTAAAGAAGGGAGACAGGGAGTGTGGCGGAACACACCAGGTACATAAACAGAACTGGAAGCCAGGTTTAAATTTCATGTGTCAGGTAAAAATGAAAAAACTACCTCATTAAAAAGTATAAAGTTAAGACTTTGCCTTTATTTACCAGGTGTGGTTCTGTGTTCATTTGCTCATTTAAAGATTTGATTTATATATTCAACATGTAGTTTCCAATGAGGAAAAAAAATTCACAAAAATAAGAATCTTATGATTATGATGATCTTATGATGAATAAAGAAATACTTAATGTTGCTAAATGACACTAAAATTCTGAGTGAAACTAAATGAAGAGCCATTTTGGAGCCGAAAGAACTGACTTTTTTAAGAGTCGAGTCAAAAGAACCAAATCTTTGAAGAGCTGAACTTTCCATCACTGGTGCACGACGACAGGAAACTGTCTGCTCTGTGATTGGACAGTTTAATTTGTCATCATCCAATCAGAATAGAGGTGTAAAGACGGGACAAAAATCTGCGTCTAACATTTAGTAACTTATTACCAAAGATTGCTGTTGTGCATGCCAATTAAATGATAATGATTTTTTATTCTTTAATCTGTTTTAACAGAAAAAAGAAAATTAGCTCTTTTGTACAAGGATTCAAGTTTTATTAATTTGATCATCAACACACTTAATCTATGATAAGTTTGACTTATTATTATTATTATTATTATCATCATCATCATCATCATCATCATTATTTATATAATTATAAATAATTTTTAGTTAGCTGTTGAATTACTATTATTATTATTATTATCATCATCATCATCATCATCATCATCATCATTATTTATATAATTATAAATAATTTTTAGTTAGCTGTTGAATTACTATTATTATTATCATCATCATCATCATCATCATCATTATTTATATAATTATAAATCATTTTTAGTTAGCTGTTGAATTACTATTATTATTATCATCATCATCATCATCATCATCATTATTTATATAATTATAAATCATTTTTAGTTAGCTGTTGAATTACTATTATTATTATTATTATTATCATCATCATCATCATCATTATTTATATAATTATAAATAATTTTTAGTTAGCTGTTGAATTACTATTATTATTATTATCATCATCATCATCATCATCATCATCATTATTTATATAATTATAAATCATTTTTAGTTAGCTGTTGAATTACTATTATTATTATTATTATCATCATCATCATCATCATCATCATCATCATCATTATTTATATAATTATAAATAATTTTTAGTTAGCTGTTGAATTACTATTATTATTATTATTATTATTATTATTATCATCATCATCATCATCATTATTTATATAATTATAAATAATTTTTAGTTAGCTGTTGAATTACTATTATTATTATTATTATTATTATCATCATCATCATCATCATCATTATTTATATAATTATAAATAGTTTTTAGTTAGCTGTTGATAAAGTTATGCTTCCCACAGAATGCAGATGTTCCACTTCTGAAAGTTGGTAGAAGACAGATAAATAATCCAAATGATGCGTTATGATTAGGAACACTTTTAGCATCTGTGTATGGTTTCATATGGAAATCGCTTTAGCACGCTGGGTAAATAGATTACGATACAGTGAGGGATTAGGGATTGCCTCGCCGCTGGCCCGCTAATCCTAAACGCAGACTGTCAACAGCCCTGACATGTCCGGGACTCTTTTGCACAAAATGGCTCCTCGGCGGTTTAAGAAGCCAATCTTGTAACACACACACACACACACACACACACACACACACACACACACACACACACACACACACACATTTCCACCACAACCCCCTCCTTCATCAGCATGAATATTCCTATCAGGCCTGTCAGCAAAGGGAAAAAACAATGACTTCCGTCTTCAAAGAAGGAAGATTAGATGCTGCTTGAGACAAAAGCGACTCTGAAGTGAAACATTCCAGAACTTAACCAGACAAGAGGAACCGCTTCCTGAAAGTTTTTTCAGACTTTCATGTGATTCTCTGAAATTTTGGTCATCACTTAATTTCACATGCAAGGACTTTCAGAGCATCTCATTTCCATTTTAACCAGTTCTAAAATAGCTAACATTTTATTTTTCTTTTTGACATGAAACAACATGACAGAATAATTTAAGACTTCTTTAATTATAAATGTTGCAGGGATGGGCGACATCAAATGTTTTAGTTTATGCTACGTTTTTCTTCTGGACAGATAAAGATCGGGACTGTACATTGTGCAGTATTATCTAATAATAATAATTATGTCTTTAATGCAAGGACAATATGGAATATAAATAAAAATGAAAGAACATCAATACCTGAAAGAAATGCTTTGTCCTCTACAATAATAATTTATACTGATGAATAAATAAATTAAACAAGTATAAGATAAAATAAATAATTTTAAAATTATTTTACAAAATAATAAAACTACAGATTAATAAAAGATTATTCACATTTATTAAATAGAAAATAAAACATATAAAATGTGATGTTAATATAATAAACACAACAAAGCTACATCCTTACTAACAGTAATGATAGCATCAGCATCATCATGACATCTGATAGGCTGTTATGATCATGTGACACAGTAGGAAAATACTGTTTTTCTCATGTTATTGTTATTTAAAACTCTCAGAAGAGCAAATAAGTGACATGCTTTGTATCAACAGAGTGATACCTCCATTACCAGAAAGTATCTAAACAAATATTGTAACTGGCCGATATTAACATGTATATATATATATATATATATATATATATATATATATATATATATATATATATATATATATATATATATATATATATATATATATATATGTATATGTACATTTATATATATATACATATATATGTATATGTACATTTATATATATATACATATATATGTACATATATATATATATAAACACAGACAGGGTATATATATATATATATATATATATATATATATATATATATATATATATATATATACATGTACATATATATATATATACATATATATGTACATATATATATATATAAACACAGACAGGGTATATATATATATATATATATATATATATATATATATATATATATATATATATATATATATATATATATATATATATATATATATATACCCTGTCTGTGTTTTAAGCAGAGTTTTAGCGTCTTGTGGATTCAGGAAGCTTTTCAAAACACAAATGGTCCAGTATTGGAGTTTATCTTAGTTTTCTTGTTCTGTTTTGGTTACTATTTTTGATATATTTGGTTTCTTCTAATTCCTGCAACCACGCCAACTGAAGCAGCTCCTCTTCTTGAAACAAACAAATCTCTTTGTCAGGGCCATGCCTAAGCCTAATCTAATGATTCAGATGACTGGGGGCCATACTTAGCGGATGGCCATTGGCTCGCTTCAAACAAGCCGCTGTGGGTGGAAGTTTCACGAGGATTAACACTTAAAAAAAAGCATGAGAGAGAGAAAGAAAAGGAGTCAGCACCTTCCAGGGAATCCCCATTAAGTTTAGTCTGAGAGGAATGTGTCTCTGCTGAGCTGTGATCCAGGTCTGTTACAGCACTCATGGAAAAACTCAGCAAAAACATCTGATCTGGGACACCTTACAAAACAACACCAACATGCTGGCGGGAGTTCATTCCCTGTGCCAACATGTTTTCCTCTTTCTTTTCTTTTTCATTTTCTTCCACAGTATAAAACACGTATGATTGTTAAACAAAGCCAAATAGTGTAGGATTTTCAGTGCCCCCACCCGTCCACTACCCTCTGGCTCCCCTTCAACCTAAAACAGGATGCAATAAATATGGCTAAGATCGCTAAGATTGGCAGGCAGACTGTTAGCATTGTTTGTGTTTCTGCCAGGAGTGGAATGCTAAACATATCTGAACTCAAATCTTTTTTAGTAGAGGAAGAAGTACCGAGTTCCCACATGGAAGAGTAACTGGCTTGCATCAGCAACAGCCTCTGACTAGTGGACATTATGGCTAGCGGACGTTATGGCTCGCGGACATTATGGCTAGCGGACGTTATGGCTCGCGGACATTATGGCTAGCGGACATTATGGCAGGCGGACCTTATGGCAAGCGGACCTTATGGCTAACGGACCTTATGGCTAGCAGACCTTATGGCTAGCGGACATTATGGCTAGCAGACATTATACCGAGAGGATGTTATGACTAGGAGACATCATGGCTAGCGGTTGTTATGGCTAGCAGTTGTTATGACTATAGGATATTATGACTAGAGGATATTATAGCTAGTGTATGTTACGGCTAGCAGATGTTATGGCTAGCAGCCATTATGGCTAGAGGATGTTGTGGCTAGTGGACGTTACAGCTAGCAGACGTTATGGCTAGCAGACATTATGGCTAATGGATGCTATGTCTGTTGGATGTTTTGGCTAGTGGACGTTATGGCTAGTGGACATTATGGCTAGCAGACATTGTACCGAGAGGATGTTATGGCTAGCAGAAGTCATGGCTAGCGGTTGTCATGGCTAGCAGCCATTATGGCTATGGTTATTATGACTAGAGGATATTATGACTAGAGGATTTTATGACTAGAGGATATTATGGCTAGTGGACGTTATGGCTAGTGGACGTTATGGCTAGCCGACGTTATGGCTAGCAGACGTTATGGCTAGTGGACATTATGGCTAGAGGATGTTATGACTGGTGAACTTTCTGCTAAAGGAATTATCCAGCAGAAAAATTGTTTAGAAAATCTAAAAACTTTCACAAAGGTGTGGTGAAGGTGGACCCAAATGCAGGATCTGAAGGCAGGAAGGCTGATGGAGACACTTATTTCTGCAGAAAAGGACTTGACACAGGAACACAGGAAGCTAACAAAATGATCCAGCAATTAGGAACAGAAACCAGGGGGTATAAATCAGAACAAAACAAGACACAGGTGAAGTGAATGAGCTAAACCAGACCAGGTGAACTAATGAACAGGAAATCAGACATGAGAGAACTAAACAAGGAAAACTACAAACCAAAACAGGAAACTAGAACTAAGATATAAAACAAGAGATCAAAAGATTACAAAACACACATCATGACAAAAACGACACATCAATAAGACTGATTTGTGTGAAAAGAGACAAACTAAGGAAAATGTGGTTTATCTGCAAGACTTTCAGTTCTTGCTCATATATGACATGGTTATCTGATCACTCTGAAGGTGTTTTGCTAATTGAGTTTCTCTCTGTTTGTTTGTGGCTGACTGTTGTGCTTCGGTAACGAGTCGGAGCATGTGCACAGCGGCTTGAGGTGCCCTTCGGTGCTGCTGTCACTGCTGTGACTGACAAGCCGGAGCAACAGAAGACTTTGGGATTAAAGTTGGCCAAACACAAACAAACACTGACATTTTAAAGCACAGCAGGGCAAAAGGCAGAAGCTTGCAACTCAGCTCAGACTCCAGGCCTTTCATTTCATTCTTGCTTTTTGACTAAAAACACAAAAACTTTAGCAAGACGGGAATTAAAACTATAAAGTTCAGAAATATTCCTGCTAAGACGCTGTGAATGTAAGAATCAAGAATTTCTCAAAAGACTCCAGAACAAAGAGCATATTCACACACCTCTAGAACCCAATCCAATCCACTCTATTTATAAAGCACATTTTTAAAAACAGAATGTTTCCAAAGTGCTGCACGGAAAGAAAAAGTTCCACCAAAAGCAGACTCTTTAAGTTGCATTTAACCCTCTGTTATGTCATATGTATTTGTAAAATAAGATATAATTATTCTTATATTTAATATCTATATTTTCTATAAAAAATATAGCTTCTTATATCATATATATATATATATATATATATATATATATATATATATATATATATATATATATATATATATATATATACACATATATATATACATACATACACATATGTAAATGTCCTTTTCATGTTTTTTTTTTCCTCTAAATGGACAAATAATGTGTTTTTGCCTTCACTTACTGAAGGAAAAAATAGATTTAACTCCCTGATGTCCAACAAAGTGGTAAATTTGTGCCATCCAGATCGTCCTCATACTCATCATACTCAAAAACAGCCTTTAAATTGGTGTCCGCTGTAGAGGACACTGTGCATTAAAGAGTTAAACTTGCTCATCCTGCTAAAATCTTTATTGCAACAAACCAAACCAGATTAACACGGTCTGATAAAATAAATCCAGAAGTTCTGTAGCTGCAGATATGTAACAGTTTAAACACATCAGATGTTGTAACTCCATTTACTTCGGTCTAAGAGTCTCTTTTTTCATTTCCGGAATCATCTGATTGATCTGTGATGTGAATTCAGCTCAACATGGCTGCATGACTCTTTTACCATTTTACTGTATTTATTAACTTTATCTTCATGGTAGATGTAATGTACTTGTATACTCCCGTCTCTTTGGCCGCTCAAAGTGACCACAAGCCACATTTTCCAGTCGCAGCCATTCATTCACCAGTTGGCTCGCTGGAGGAACTGGTGCTGTTGGACGCCTCCTGTGTGTCTCAGAGGTTTGTAAAACCAGCATGAGATGGTCACGGAGCTAGCAATGTTAATGCTGGGAGCATAATAAATAAAAAAAGTAGGTTGCAGTTGCTGAAGTTAAAGCTTTTTTACTGGGAACCACCAGCAGATGTTATCCAGTGTGTCCTGCTTACAATGGATGGATGAACAAATGAGTGGATGAATGGCAGAAGAAAAACAAGCATAATAGGGATAAAGCAGATCGCCGGCAGATCTGATAGCACTCTTCTTCTTCTCAAACGTAACAAGGGATATGCACTAATCTTATTTATTTAATAGCTTTAGGGGCTCACAATGAGGGGCTTTATTCTAAGCAAAGCTGCAGCCTTATCATTAGCAGAGAGAGAAGGCGATTAGGGACAAATCATAAAACAAAGAATTAACTTCTGAGAGCCAATCTAAATGAGATCTCAGTTAAATGGAATCCATTTGAAAAGTGTGGTGACATCTGGACCGACCGAAAGACAAAATATTCAGGTTTGTTCTACATATAATGAAGGTTTTTGAATGTTCTGCAGAGGTTGTTTTCAGGACCTTTCAGATCCAGTGATAACTATTACTCTTTAAAGTCTTTTAAACTGGTTCAGATTTAAAAAGGGAGAACATGGTGGTGTGTTGGAACCAGACAGGTTGGGTATTTACTGGCATTTTCACACAGAGAAGGTCTGAAGAAGAGAAAATATCCACTTGTTGATGTCAGAGGTCGGATAAGAATGGAAAGACTGGTTGGAGATGATAGAAAAGACACAGGAATCCAATAAGTACTGGTTTCAGCCAAGATATGCATTATCAGGATGTTGGAGATGGGAGTTTCTCATGGTGATGAGGTGGAACGGGAGATTCTCATGATGATGAGGTGGAACAGGAGATTCTCATGATGATGAGGTGGAACGGGAGATTCTCATGGAGATGAGGTGGAACGGGAGATTCTCATGGTGATGAGGTGGAACGGGAGATTCTCATGGTGATGAGGTGGAACGGGAGATTCTCATGGTGATGAGGTGGAACGGAAGATTCTCCTCGTGATGAGGTGGAACGGGAGATTCTCATGGTGATGAGGTGGAACGGGAGATTCTCATGGTGATGAGGTGGAACGGGAGATTCTCATGGTGATGAGGTGGAACGGGAGATTCTCATGGTGATGAGGTGGAACGGGAGATTCTCATGGTGATGAGGTGGAACGGGAGATTCTCATGGTGATGAGGTGGAACGGGAGATTCTCATGGCTATGAGGTGGAACGGGAGATTCTCATGGTGATGAGGTGGAACGGGAGATTCTCATGGTGATGAGGTGGAAAGGGAGATTCTCATGATGATGAGGTGGAACAGGAGATTCTCATGGTGATGAGGTGGAATGGGAGATTCTCATCATGATGAGGTGGAACGGGAGATTCTCATGGTGATGAGGTGGAACGGGAGATTCTCATGGTGATGAGGTGGAACGGGAGATTCTCATGGTGATGAGGTGGAACGGGAGATTCTCATGATGATGAGGTGGAACGGGAGATTCTCATCATGATGAGGTGGAACGGGAGATTCTCATGGTGATGAGGTGGAACGGGAGATTCTCATGGTGATGAGGTGGAAGGGGAGATTCTCATGGTGATGAGGTGGAACGGGAGATTCTCATCATGATGAGGTGGAACGGGAGATTCTCATGGTGATGAGGTGGAACGGGAGATTCTCATGGTGATGTGGTGGAATGGGACATTCTATTGGTGATGAGGTGGAACAGGAGATTCTCATGGTGATGAGGTGGAACGGGAGATTCTCATGGTGATGAGGTGGAACGGGAGATTCTCATGGTGATGAGGTGGAACGGGAGATTCTCATGGTGATGTGGTGGAACGGGAGATTCTCATGGTGATGAGGTGGAACGGGAGATTCTCATCATGATGAGGTGGAATGGGAGATTCTCATGGTGATGAGGTGGAACGGGAGATTCTCATGGAGATGAGGTGGAACGGGAGATTCTCATGGAGATGTGGTGGAACGGGAGATTCTCATGGTGATGAGGTGGAACGGAAGATTCTCATGGTGATGAGGTGGAACGAGAGATTCTCATGGAGATGAGGTGGAACGGGAGATTCTCATGGAGATGAGGTGGAACGGGAGATTCTCATGGTGATGAGGTGGAACGGGAGATTCTCATGGTGATGAGGTGGAACGGGAGATTCTCATGGAGATGTGGTGGAACGGGAGATTCTCATCATGATGAGGTGGAACGGGAGATTCTCATGGAGATGTGGTGGAACGGGAGATTCTCATCATGATGAGGTGGAACGGGAGATTCTCATGGTGATGAGGTGGAACGGGAGATTCTCATGGTGATGAGGTGGAACGGGAGATTCTCATGGTGATGAGGTGGAACGGGAGATTCTCATGATGATGAGGTGGAACGGGAGATTCTCATGGTGATGAGGTGGAACGGGAGATTCTCATGGTGATGAGGTGGAAAGGGAGATTCTCATGATGATGAGGTGGAACGGGAGATTCTCATGGTGATGAGGTGGAACGGGAGATTCTCATCATGATGAGGTGGAACGGGAGATTCTCATGGTGATGAGGTGGAACGGGAGATTCTCATGGTGATGAGGTGGAACGGGAGATTCTCATGGTGATGAGGTGGAACGGGAGATTCTCATGATGATGAGGTGGAACGGGAGATTCTCATCATGATGAGGTGGAACGGGAGATTCTCATGGTGATGAGGTGGAACGGGAGATTCTCATGGTGATGAGGTGGAACGGGAGATTCTCATGGTGATGAGGTGGAACGGGAGATTCTCATCATGATGAGGTGGAACGGGAGATTCTCATGGTGATGAGGTGGAACGGGAGATTCTCATGGTGATGTGGTGGAATGGGAGATTCTATTGGTGATGAGGTGGAACAGGAGATTCTCATGGTGATGAGGTGGAACGGGAGATTCTCATGGTGATGAGGTGGAACGGGAGATTCTCATGGTGATGAGGTGGAACGGGAGATTCTCATGGTGATGTGGTGGAACGGGAGATTCTCATGGTGATGAGGTGGAACGGGAGATTCTCATCATGATGAGGTGGAATGGGAGATTCTCATGGTGATGTGGTGGAACGGGAGATTCTCATGGTGATGAGGTGGAACGGGAGATTCTCATGGAGATGAGGTGGAACGGGAGATTCTCATGGAGATGTGGTGGAACGGGAGATTCTCATGGTGATGAGGTGGAACGGAAGATTCTCATGGTGATGAGGTGGAACGAGAGATTCTCATGGAGATGAGGTGGAACGGGAGATTCTCATGGAGATGAGGTGGAACGGGAGATTCTCATGGTGATGAGGTGGAACGGGAGATTCTCATGGTGATGAGGTGGAACGGGAGATTCTCATGGAGATGTGGTGGAACGGGAGATTCTCATCATGATGAGGTGGAACGGGAGATTCTCATGGAGATGTGGTGGAACGGGAGATTCTCATCATGATGAGGTGGAACGGGAGATTCTCATGGTGATGAGGTGGAACAGGAGATTCTCATGGTGATGAGGTGGAACGGGAGATTCTCATGGAGATGTGGTCGAACAGGAGATTCTCATGGTGATGAGGTGGAACGGGAGATTCTCATGGTGATGAGGTGGAACGGGAGATTCTCATCATGATGAGGTGGAACGGGAGATTCTCATCATGATGAGGTGGAACGGGAGATTCTCCTCGTGATGAGGTGGAACGGGAGATTCTCATGGTGATGAGGTGGAATGGGAGATTCTCATGGTGATGAGGTGGAACAGGAGATTCTCATGGAGATGAGGTGGAACGGGAGATTCTCATGATGATGAGGTGGAACGGGAGATTCTCATGGAGATTAGGTGGAACGGGAGATTCTCATGGTGATGAGGTGGAACGGGAGATTCTCATGGTGATGAGGTGGAACGGGAGATTCTCATGGTGATGAGGTGGAACGGGAGATTCTCATGGTGATGAGGTGGAACGGGAGATTCTCATGGTGATGAGGTGGAACGGGAGATTCTCATCATGATGAGGTGGAACGGGAGATTCTCATGGTGATGAGGTGGAACGGGAGATTCTCATTGTGATGAGGTGGAACGGGAGATTCTCATCATGATGAGGTGGAACGGGAGATTCTCATCGTGATGAGGTGGAACGGGAGATTCTCATGGTGATGAGGTGGAACGGGAGATTCTCATCGTGATGAGGTGGAACGGGAGATTCTCATGGTGATGAGGTGGAATGGGAGATTCTCATGGTGATGAGGTGGAACGGGAGATTCTCATGGAGATAAGGTGGAACGGGAGATTCTCATGGTGATGAGGTGGAACGGGAGATTCTCATGGTGATGAGGTGGAACGGGAGATTCTCATGGTGATGAGGTGGAACGGGAGATTCTCATGGTGATGAGGTGGAACGGGAGATTCTCATGGTGATGAGGTGGAACGGGAGATTCTCATGGTGATGAGGTGGAACGGGAGATTCTCATGGAGATAAGGTGGAACGGGAGATTCTCATGGTGATGAGGTGGAACGGGAGATTCTCCTGGTGATGAGGTGGAACGGGAGATTCTCATGGAGATAAGGTGGAACGGGAGATTCTCATGGTGATGAGGTGGAACGGGAGATTCTCATGGTGATGAGGTGGAACGGAAGATTCTCATGGTGATGAGGTGGAACGAGAGACTCTCATGGAGATGAGGTGGAACGGGAGATTCTCATGGAGATGAGGTGGAACGGGAGATTCTCATGGTGATGAGGTGGAACGGGAGATTCTCATGGTGATGAGGTGGAACGGGAGATTCTCATGGAGATGTGGTGGAACGGGAGATTCTCATCATGATGAGGTGGAACGGGAGATTCTCATGGAGATGTGGTGGAACGGGAGATTCTCATCATGATGAGGTGGAACGGGAGATTCTCATGGTGATGAGGTGGAACAGGAGATTCTCATGGTGATGAGGTGGAACGGGAGATTCTCATGGAGATGTGGTCGAACGGGAGATTCTCATCATGATGAGGTGGAACGGGAGATTCTCATGGTGATGAGGTGGAACGGGAGATTCTCATCATGATGAGGTGGAACGGGAGATTCTCATCATGATGAGGTGGAACGGAAGATTCTCCTCGTGATGAGGTGGAACGGGAGATTCTCATGGTGATGAGGTGGAATGGGAGATTCTCATGGTGATGAGGTGGAACGGGAGATTCTCATGGTGATGAGGTGGAACGGGAGATTCTCATGGAGATAAGGTGGAACGGGAGATTCTCATGGTGATGAGGTGGAACGGGAGATTCTCATGGTGATGAGGTGGAACGGGAGATTCTCATGGTGATGAGGTGGAACGGGAGATTCTCATGGAGATAAGGTGGAACGGGAGATTCTCATGGTGATGAGGTGGAACGGGAGATTCTCATCATGATGAGGTGGAACGGGAGATTCTCATGGTGATGAGGTGGAACGGGAGATTCTCATCATGATGAGGTGGAACGGGAGATTCTCATGGTGATGAGGTGGAACGGGAGATTCTCATGGTGATGAGGTGGAACGGGAGATTCTCATCATGATGAGGTGGAACGGGAGATTCTCATGGTGATGAGGTGGAACGGGAGATTCTCATGGTGATGAGGTGAAAGGGAGATTCTCATCGTGATGAGGTGGAACGGGAGATTCTCATCGTGATGAGGTGGAACGGGAGATTCTCATGGTGATGAGGTGAAAGGGAGATTCTCATCGTGATGAGGTGGAACGGGAGATTCTCATCGTGATGAGGTGGAACGGGAGATTCTCATGGTGATGAGGTGGAACGGGAGATTCTCATGGTGATGAGGTGGAACGGGAGATTCTCATGGTGATGAGGTGGAACGGGAGATTCTCATGGTGATGAGGTGGAACGGGAGATTCTCATGGTGATGAGGTGGAACGGGAGATTCTCATGGAGATGAGGTGGAACGGGAGATTCTCATGGTGATTAGGTGGAACGGGAGATTCTCATGGTGATGAGGTGGAACGGGAGATTCTCATGGTGATGAGGTGGAACGGGAGATTCTCATGGTTATGAGGTGGAACGGGAGATTCTCATGGTGATGAGGTGGAACGGGAGATTCTCATGGTGATGAGGTGGAACGGGAGATTCTCATGGTGATGAGGTGGAACGGGAGATTCTCATGGTGATGAGGTGGAACGGGAGATTCTCATGGTGATGAGGTGGAACGGGAGATTCTCATGGAGATGAGGTGGAACGGGAGATTCTCATGGTGATGAGGTGGAACGGGAGATTCTCATGGTGATGAGGTGGAACGGGAGATTCTCATGGTGATGAGGTGGAACGGGAGATTCTCATGGTTATGAGGTGGAACGGGAGATTCTCATGGTGATGAGGTGGAACGGGAGATTCTCATGGTGATGAGGTGGAACGGGAGATTCTCATGGAGATGAGGTGGAACGGGAGATTCTCATGGTGATGAGGTGGAACGGGAGATTCTCATGGTGATGAGGTGGAACGGGAGATTCTCATGGAGATAAGGTGGAACGGGAGATTCTCATGGTGATGAGGTGGAACGGGAGATTCTCATGGTGATGTGATGGAACGGGAGATTGTCATGGTGATGAGGTGGAACGGGAGATTCTCATGGTGATGTGATGGAACGGGAGATTCTCATGGTGATGAGGTGGAACGGGAGATTCTCATCGTGATGAGGTGGAACGGGAGATTCTCATTGTGATGAGGTGGAACGGGAGATTCTCATGGTGATGAGGTGGAACGGGAGATTCTCATGGTGATGAGGTGGAACGGGAGATTCTCATGGTGATGAGGTGGAACGGGAGATTCTCATGGAGATAAGGTGGAACGGGAGATTCTCATGGTGATGAGGTGGAACGGGAGATTCTCATGGTGATGAGGTGGAACGGGAGATTCTCATGGAGATAAGGTGGAACGGGAGATTCTCATGGAGATAAGGTGGAACGGGAGATTCTCATGGTGATGAGGTGGAACGGGAGATTCTCATGGTGATGAGGTGGAACGGGAGATTCTCATGGTGATGAGGTGGAACGGGAGATTCTCATGGAGATAAGGTGGAACGGGAGATTCTCATGGTGATGAGGTGGAACGGGAGATTCTCATCATGATGAGGTGGAACGGGAGATTCTCATCATGATGAGGTGGAACGGGAGATTCTCCTCGTGATGAGGTGGAACGGGAGATTCTCATGGTGATGAGGTGGAATGGGAGATTCTCATGGTGATGAGGTGGAACAGGAGATTCTCATGGAGATGAGGTGGAACGGGAGATTCTCATGATGATGAGGTGGAACGGGAGATTCTCATGGAGATTAGGTGGAACGGGAGATTCTCATGGTGATGAGGTGGAACGGGAGATTCTCATGGTGATGAGGTGGAACGGGAGATTCTCATGGTGATGAGGTGGAACGGGAGATTCTCATGGTGATGAGGTGGAACGGGAGATTCTCATGGTGATGAGGTGGAACGGGAGATTCTCATCATGATGAGGTGGAACGGGAGATTCTCATGGTGATGAGGTGGAACGGGAGATTCTCATTGTGATGAGGTGGAACGGGAGATTCTCATCATGATGAGGTGGAACGGGAGATTCTCATCGTGATGAGGTGGAACGGGAGATTCTCATGGTGATGAGGTGGAACGGGAGATTCTCATGGTGATGAGGTGGAACGGGAGATTCTCATGGTGATGAGGTGGAATGGGAGATTCTCATGGTGATGAGGTGGAACGGGAGATTCTCATGGAGATAAGGTGGAACGGGAGATTCTCATGGTGATGAGGTGGAACGGGAGATTCTCATGGTGATGAGGTGGAACGGGAGATTCTCATGGTGATGAGGTGGAACGGGAGATTCTCATGGTGATGAGGTGGAACGGGAGATTCTCATGGTGATGAGGTGGAACGGGAGATTCTCATGGTGATGAGGTGGAACGGGAGATTCTCATGGAGATAAGGTGGAACGGGAGATTCTCATGGTGATGAGGTGGAACGGGAGATTCTCCTGGTGATGAGGTGGAACGGGAGATTCTCATGGAGATAAGGTGGAACGGGAGATTCTCATGGTGATGAGGTGGAACGGGAGATTCTCATGGTGATGAGGTGGAACGGAAGATTCTCATGGTGATGAGGTGGAACGAGAGACTCTCATGGAGATGAGGTGGAACGGGAGATTCTCATGGAGATGAGGTGGAACGGGAGATTCTCATGGTGATGAGGTGGAACGGGAGATTCTCATGGTGATGAGGTGGAACGGGAGATTCTCATGGAGATGTGGTGGAACGGGAGATTCTCATCATGATGAGGTGGAACGGGAGATTCTCATGGAGATGTGGTGGAACGGGAGATTCTCATCATGATGAGGTGGAACGGGAGATTCTCATGGTGATGAGGTGGAACAGGAGATTCTCATGGTGATGAGGTGGAACGGGAGATTCTCATGGAGATGTGGTCGAACGGGAGATTCTCATCATGATGAGGTGGAACGGGAGATTCTCATGGTGATGAGGTGGAACGGGAGATTCTCATCATGATGAGGTGGAACGGGAGATTCTCATCATGATGAGGTGGAACGGAAGATTCTCCTCGTGATGAGGTGGAACGGGAGATTCTCATGGTGATGAGGTGGAATGGGAGATTCTCATGGTGATGAGGTGGAACGGGAGATTCTCATGGTGATGAGGTGGAACGGGAGATTCTCATGGAGATAAGGTGGAACGGGAGATTCTCATGGTGATGAGGTGGAACGGGAGATTCTCATGGTGATGAGGTGGAACGGGAGATTCTCATGGTGATGAGGTGGAACGGGAGATTCTCATGGAGATAAGGTGGAACGGGAGATTCTCATGGTGATGAGGTGGAACGGGAGATTCTCATCATGATGAGGTGGAACGGGAGATTCTCATGGTGATGAGGTGGAACGGGAGATTCTCATCATGATGAGGTGGAACGGGAGATTCTCATGGTGATGAGGTGGAACGGGAGATTCTCATGGTGATGAGGTGGAACGGGAGATTCTCATCATGATGAGGTGGAACGGGAGATTCTCATGGTGATGAGGTGGAACGGGAGATTCTCATGGTGATGAGGTGAAAGGGAGATTCTCATCGTGATGAGGTGGAACGGGAGATTCTCATCGTGATGAGGTGGAACGGGAGATTCTCATGGTGATGAGGTGAAAGGGAGATTCTCATCGTGATGAGGTGGAACGGGAGATTCTCATCGTGATGAGGTGGAACGGGAGATTCTCATGGTGATGAGGTGGAACGGGAGATTCTCATGGTGATGAGGTGGAACGGGAGATTCTCATGGTGATGAGGTGGAACGGGAGATTCTCATGGTGATGAGGTGGAACGGGAGATTCTCATGGAGATGAGGTGGAACGGGAGATTCTCATGGTGATGAGGTGGAACGGGAGATTCTCATGGTGATGAGGTGGAACGGGAGATTCTCATGGTGATGAGGTGGAACGGGAGATTCTCATGGTTATGAGGTGGAACGGGAGATTCTCATGGTGATGAGGTGGAACGGGAGATTCTCATGGTGATGAGGTGGAACGGGAGATTCTCATGGTGATGAGGTGGAACGGGAGATTCTCATGGTGATGAGGTGGAACGGGAGATTCTCATGGTGATGAGGTGGAACGGGAGATTCTCATGGAGATGAGGTGGAACGGGAGATTCTCATGGTGATGAGGTGGAACGGGAGATTCTCATGGTGATGAGGTGGAACGGGAGATTCTCATGGTGATGAGGTGGAACGGGAGATTCTCATGGTTATGAGGTGGAACGGGAGATTCTCATGGTGATGAGGTGGAACGGGAGATTCTCATGGTGATGAGGTGGAACGGGAGATTCTCATGGAGATGAGGTGGAACGGGAGATTC
The DNA here is from genome assembly GCF_933228915.1 of Telmatherina bonti. Classification (NCBI taxonomy): domain Eukaryota; kingdom Metazoa; phylum Chordata; class Actinopteri; order Atheriniformes; family Telmatherinidae; genus Telmatherina; species Telmatherina bonti. Next base: position 40,406,090 of record NC_136621.1, on the reverse strand, counting down.
TCATGGTGATGAGGTGGAACGGGAGATTCTCATGGTGATGAGGTGGAACGGGAGATTCTCATGGAGATAAGGTGGAACGGGAGATTCTCATGGTGATGAGGTGGAACGGGAGATTCTCATGGTGATGTGATGGAACGGGAGATTGTCATGGTGATGAGGTGGAACGGGAGATTCTCATGGTGATGTGATGGAACGGGAGATTCTCATGGTGATGAGGTGGAACGGGAGATTCTCATCGTGATGAGGTGGAACGGGAGATTCTCATTGTGATGAGGTGGAACGGGAGATTCTCATGGTGATGAGGTGGAACGGGAGATTCTCATGGTGATGAGGTGGAACGGGAGATTCTCATGGTGATGAGGTGGAACGGGAGATTCTCATGGAGATAAGGTGGAACGGGAGATTCTCATGGTGATGAGGTGGAACGGGAGATTCTCATGGTGATGAGGTGGAACGGGAGATTCTCATGGAGATAAGGTGGAACGGGAGATTCTCATGGAGATAAGGTGGAACGGGAGATTCTCATGGTGATGAGGTGGAACGGGAGATTCTCATGGTGATGAGGTGGAACGGGAGATTCTCATGGTGATGAGGTGGAACGGGAGATTCTCATGGAGATAAGGTGGAACGGGAGATTCTCATGGTGATGAGGTGGAACGGGAGATTCTCATCATGATGAGGTGGAACGGGAGATTCTCATGGTGATGAGGTGGAACGGGAGATTCTCATGGTGATGAGGTGGAACGGGAGATTCTCATGGAGATGAGGTGGAACGGGAGATTCTCATGGTGATGAGGTGGAACGGGAGATTCTCATGGTGATGAGGTGGAACGGGAGATTCTCATGGGGATGAGGTGGAACGGGAGATTCTCATGGTGATGAGGTGGAACGGGAGATTCTCATGGTGATGAGGTGGAACGGGAGATTCTCATGGTGATGAGGTGGAACGGGAGATTCTCATGGTGATGAGGTGGAACCCGGAGATTCTCATCATGATGAGGTGGAACGGGAGATTCTCATGGTGATGAGGTGCAACGGGAGATTCTCATGGTGATGAGGTGGAACGGGAGATTCTCATGGTGATGAGGTGGAACGGGAGATTCTCATGGCTATGAGGTGGAACGGGAGATTCTCATGGTGATGAGGTGGAACGGGAGATTCTCATGGTGATGAGGTGGAACGGGAGATTCTCATGGTGATGAGGTGGAACGGGAGATTCTCATGGAGATAAGGTGGAACGGGAGATTCTCATGGTGATGAGGTGGAACGGGAGATTCTCATCATGATGAGGTGGAACGGGAGATTCTCATGGTGATGAGGTGGAACGGGAGATTCTCATGGTGATGAGGTGGAACGGGAGATTCTCATGGTGATGAGGTGGAACGGGAGATTCTCATGGTGATGAGGTGGAACGGGAGATTCTGTGAGGGACAGATGAACAAAATTCTTCATCTACGTTTCCGTCTTCTTCGTTCAGCGTTAACGGGCTTTTATCAGGGCAGATATGTTACCGTTCTGTAAATACTGAAACTGTTACAGTGAAGACCTGCTTCATGGTCAGTTTTAGGTTCGTGGTTTGGGTCACACGTCGTACTCTTTAATAAAATTATTGTAAAACTTAACTGTGTCTCCTGCAGTCATGCACCCACAGCTGCATGAGCACCTGCGTTTTCGTGGCTTGATTTGGTGACTAAATAGTGAGTGATCAACAGGGTGAAACATCAATGCCTCTCCACACATACTCTCTTTTGTCATCTTTAAAGTGGTCATAGGAGTGTTAATAATTTGACCCCCCCACCTTACACACAGACACACACACACAGACACACACACACAACCTCCAAAGTGTGTCTTAAGTGATGGGGAGGAGGGGTTGTTTGAAGACCGACCTTCTATTCTTGTTTCTTGCGTCTCCCTCCTCCTCATCTCCCCTTTCTTCTCATTCTCTCTCGTCCTGTGGTCTTCTATCCTCTTTCATGCTCCGCGACTTCAGCTCCTCCTTTTCAATCTGCTCGGCTCAGCAGTCACTTCTTCCACGACAAACGGCCTGGAACTGCTGCTCTCACATGGGCTTTGGTGATGGGAAACTCGGGAGGTGGGGGCATTTGGAAGAGTTAGGGGAAGTATCTTTCCTTCCTACCTCATTTCCTCGCTTCACTTCCAACATTTTCCAGCCTTTCATCCACTTCTTTTAACCACTTAAATGCTGAGCTTGTGCATGAGATTTACAAAATCAAGTTTGTGAAGTTGTTTTCACAAAGATCCCGTTGAGACATTTACAAAATAGGCAACAATTAAACTGATCTAAAGCGTCTTTGCATGAATCCAACTTTATTCCTTTGGTTTGTGACAATGACTGACTTTTGTTGATTCACTGTTCCTTATTTATGCATGTCAGTCATCTGTGCCAACAAACTTTTTTTTATGTCTTATTTTCTTATTGATTATGGATTATTTCGGGGAAATGTCGTAGAAGCAGAAGAAAAGAGAATTATTAGAAATTTTGAAAGTTTATTCTAACTTGCCCAAGAACCATCTCAAACATCTTTGATCAGTTTTTTTTAGCTAAACCAGCCTAGTTTTATATTTTGGCATAGAGGGTCATGGGAAGGGTTGTGTGTTATATAAATAACACACAATAAGTGCTACATAAATAAAGTTTGGTTTGAGCCTTCCATTGCTTTCTCAACATTTGGTGTCGAGTTTCAACTGAACCGTCTCAATGTGCACCTATTTTCTGTGCAAGTCTTCAGATGTTGACGCAGTTGGCAGAAGTTGCAACTTTTGGTCCCATTGAAATGAATGGGACTCACTTTGGGGATGCACAGCACAGACCTACTTTCACCTAGAAACATCATTCAAAGTTCAAACAAGTCCAGAAAGGTAAAGAATTCACCGTGTGAAAGGAAATTTTAATGACTTTTATTGTTTTGTTCCAATCAGACGTCCTAACTGAAGAAAACTCTAAAAATTGGCCAAAATCTTCATTCTTGACATCACGCACTCTAACTCTGCCCAAAAATCTTCCCTGAAAATTTCTCTTACAAGTTTGTCTCCGTGCCAGAGATTTTGCTGCACAAGCACAAATTAAATATCAGAACAGAGGAAAATAAGTTGGCTTCAAATGGAGGAAGTTGCAGAAGAGCTGAGACTTGGAGATTTTATGCTACGTCGCTTCAAGCGTCAGAAAGTCACATTGTTCCTGCTATTAACCCCCATTCAACAGAAGGCCGGATTCTCACACCTGACTGCAATTCTCACGAGTTTTTAACTTTCTGCTCTTTAAATTCTGATCACTTTCAAGTAAAATAAATTACATCGGCGCGTTTTTCCAACCCTTCTGGTGCTAGATGGTGGTGAAGAATTCTTTGATACGACTTTTTATTTGCTTGTTCAGAAGTTTCTTTCAGCCTCACACAGCTGCAAACTTCGACTCTGTGTCTGTTTGAGCAACTCAGCAGTCAAGAAAATTATTAACCATTATTAAATTATTTTCTCCCTCTAACCTGCTTCAGTACGAGGCAAATGTCGAATCATTAAACTGGATTTGTCCTCTTGTGAAGTTCCTTTGTCGCCCGGCTTGTTACTGTCTCTTGGCCCCGATACTCAGTTAATTATGGCTTTTTTTTTTTTACCTGTGAGCTGTAAAATGTGAATTTCACAGTTTGAGGTCAACTTTACATTAAATTTACAACCCCAATTTTAAAAAAAAGTGTATAAAATGTAAATTAATGATAAAATGCAATGATGTGAAAACCCCATAAAACCATATTGTACTGTTTATCTGGCAGTACTTTCCCACTGCCTGCGACCACACCTAGCTCCCAGCTAACTCAGCTCACCTGAGCACCATGATGCATCCATTAACCAAGCAAACCAGTATATAAGCTTCCCCAGTTCATTGACTCATCGTCAGATTGTTCTTTGCTGTGTTTGCTATGAGCTTCCACCCTGTTTACCTGATTTAATCACCTGTTGCATGAGTCATGGTCAAATGAAGCTTGTGAAGTGGTTAAAGCTGGGGTAGGTAATGTTGCTCAGAGACATGTTCCTCTGGATGAAGTGGTTCCTCGTCCTGATAGTAGTCTATACATTCATGAACAATAAGAAATATAGTTAGACCCTCAGTTTACTGTAAATCTGTAAAAACTCTGATCAATCCAAACGTTCCGACCCAAATGGAGTTGTTCATTTCTTATATTTCGTAGCTTCTTCTCCCGGCTCCCCTCCTCCCCCTCCAGCAGCGCATACCTGATCGCCACACCCTGCATATAAACAGCATGTTAGGATGAAAATACAAAGCAGTGAAGAAGAAACTCGGAAGGCAAACATGGCTGAGAAAATGCAGGAAGGATTTCCCGACCCGGCTCGGTTTATTTGCCTCCTCCTGCTAAACAGCCGAGAAAGAGAAAATCGTTGGTGGAAAAAGCTGCGAATAAAAAAGCCTCGGATCACGCAAGGAGCAGAACCAGAGGGGGAGGAGCCAAGGCAAGGGGAGGGGCCAATGCAGGGGGAGGGATCAGGATATGGGGAGGGGCCAAGACAGAGGGAGGACCTGATTCAGTAAAACGAGTCTCGTCGTAAAAATCGTCTTTTCCATTGAAACTGCAAGATTTTAAGGGTTAAAGATGTAAACAAACATCCTATATGTTTGTTTTAATTGGAGGACTTTTGCTTTGAAACTAAGAGATGTTATAAAACTGTAATAGGATGAATAATTTCTCTTATTTGTTAGCTTCTGTTGTCCTGCTTGTCTTTGGGTTCATGCTTCTTATTTCACCACTTTGTTGGAAGTGTTTGAAAGATAAATTTCTCCTCTGTTTGTCTTTCCTTCACATCTGTGCTTCCTTCGCTGTTCCCAGACTCTTGTGTGCTTTTTCTTTTTTCTCTTTTCGGCTTTGGGAGGCTGCAGGCGGTGGAGCAGCAGCAGCAGTCTGGTCACCGGCTGCCAAAAATGGAATTAAATCAGTTGCCAGGCTGGATAAGAAATTGGATTCTCTTCCTTTTCTGTTATCCCTCTGGACCAGATCCTGTTTCCCCCCGAGAGCTGTGGGGGTGGTGCTGGGGTTGGTGGTGATGGAGTGGATATGTTTGGTGCACAGGTGGTAGGACGGGGTTAGATCTCTGCCAGGTTGTTGTCACCTCACTGGGTCCACATCAGGCCACACCTGTCCCCCGAAACCAAGACTGTGTCTCTGCAGCAGCTGCATCCAGTCGGGGGTCTGGCTCTCCAGACCGGTCGAGGTCTTCTCCACACCACATTGGCTTATACGTCTTCACAGGACGCCGCACCTGGTCAGGACTCCACCCAGCTGGACAGTAGCACTGCTGACTTACATCATTAAAGGCTTTGGGGCTTCATTGCAAATCTCCTAGCAACCTCAGCTGGCGTGACGTCGGAAGAGCCGCGAAGGCGCTGTGTGAAAATAATGCTCTGTTTGCACTGCATCCTGGGTAAAATAAATCAGAAATGATTTGCTTATAATGTTCGTATTGTCAAAGCAAGAAGAGTTTTCTGGTCAATTTGTCCCGTTTATGTAGCTTGACAAATATCTCATCAATTCTCATCAAATTTACCAGTTAGGACAAATTAGTAATTACTGAGGTGTTTCCACATAGAGGTACATCGCAATATCATGAATTATTAAAACAAAAATAACTTTATTTTAAAGTTAAATAATAAAAGAAAAGAAAAACAAAGACCAAATAAAGAGATAAAAAATAAACTTTAAAGAAGCAGGTTTGCAGTAAAATGATTTTTTTTTTAAGTTAAAAAAAAATAAATAAAAAATAAACACAAATCATATAAAATAAAATAAAATAAAAATAAAACTTTGATCACCATTAATTTACTTTCAATCCCGTTCACATATAGAAATCTTCCAAGTAGGGAAAAGATGAAAAATATTTTAGTAACATTAAATTTTTCTAGTTAGTATGAAACTGTTAGTTTAGTGCTTTTTCACTCAGTCCGATATTGGATACCCGTCAGTCATAAGGATACGCCCTTAATTATGCCAAATTTCCAGATTAAATAACATCTAAATGGGTGAGTCATTAAAAATAATCACTATTGTTCATTTGCTAACTCTCATATATTTAATGAAAGTCGACCAAAAGAAAACAGTTTGGTTTAACCAGAACAAATATTCTTGTTTTCTCTGATTCGCTCCTGGAAAACTGTTTTTAATCGTTAATTAAATGAGCTGGATGCACTTCTGTTTAAGATTCAGCACATTTTCAGGATGTCACTGCAACATTCTGCAGTTGATGATTCTCCGTTGATGCTTTTCGTTTCTGAAACATTCGTCTTTAAAATCCAAATAAAGCAGAAAATCCAACACAGTAAAGTCGGAGATAAACAAGCAAAAGCAGAGCAGCAGCGCAGGCTGCGGTCATACCAGTAGGCAGGAAACTTGGCCCACAGTTCCTGTGATGCATAAAACAGCAAGGAAAGATGAACATGATTACATGAATAATGAAACACAGCAGGTGAGCATTACGCACCGATCAGGCCGATTCTCTTGGCAGCTCAACAGGAGGAAGCGTTGCAGTTAGCCAGCCGTCAGTAGCGCTAAAGGCTGAACTACTGTCTGCAAACACTTATCAAAATATTTAAAAATAATTATCATTATGCATAAAACAGATCGGAATCAGTTAGAACATGGTAGAACTGGAAGTCCCCAACAATTCCCAGGGATCACCGCCCTGGATGGATGAAAACATTTGAACAGGAAATGTTCATATTTTGACTATCATAACCCCCCCCCACCCCCCGTGTGGGGGTTAAATCTGGACTATGTGAAGACTGAACAGGCGTGAAGCCAATTTGTGATGTAATCGATTCACTGCGACGCAACACGGGCTTGAATTAGGATTAGCAAATCTTCAGAAACTAAATGGACTTGTACTTCTATAGCGCTTTTCTAGTCATACAGACCACTCAAAGCGCTTGTCACATTCACCCATTCGCACACACACTCACTCAACACACTCATACCCCGATAGGCACATCGGGGGGCAGTTTGGGGTTCAGTGTCTTGCCCTAGGACACTTCGGCATTTCAGGGGAAGCCTGGAATCGATCCCCCAACTTACCAGTTGAAGGACAACTGCTCTTCCTCCTGAGCTACAGCCGCCCCTATTAAACTATTATGGTAAATGACAGAAACACAACTGTAAAGTGCAGCAGGAACATAAAAACTGTGTGTGTGTCGCAGGGACACTTTACTCGGACGGACCGGTAGTCTGTACTCCTAAAGTTTCCCGGCGGCACACAGTAAACTACGGGAAAGTTAGCAGCTAGCCTTGCAGCTACTTACGTCTGTGAGATACGTAAGAGTTTCGCCCGTCTGCTGCGTTTGTTACGTTCGTCAGTTGGTTTGTTTTCCAGGAGTTCAGCTTTTCCTCACTTTACACTAAAAACAGAGCAATACCACTGGAAACCACCGGGGGCAGTGTTGGGTTGTACAGCTGACACACAACCTGAGAAGAAGAAGATGTTACAGAACAGCGCAGAATTTATGATTCTTCTACATGTTGCGGTGTTTCTGGAGGGTGGTAAAAAACTTTAGTAGTTGTAACTTCCTGCAAACTAAACTCGGTGCTGACGTCGTAACCATAGTAACGTAAAAGATGTGTGAGCGCGGTGACATACGACAACGTTTGAAACAGACACCAACGTTTATGTATGCAAGGGAGCAGAAATGGGACGAGACTCCCTGCGTATGGAAGCATTTTAACGCCAAAATAACACCTGATGGTAAAACTATAAACATGTGACAGCAGCTCCGTTCAGCCCAGTTAGAGATTCTGGTTCTGAACACATTCTTCCTGAAGATTCACAGAAAATACGTTTGATTTATTTGTTAATGAAAGACAGTGGAGATAAATGTGTTTGATGACTTAAAATAATGGAAACTGAATGGAGTATAAAGTCGTGTGAAGGAACTTTGGCGGGAGAAAAAACCTCAATGGGGGAAAAAGATCCATAAAATCCTGAAAATCATTTGACGATCTTACCATCGCATCCTGGATCGTAACCGAATGAAATCATGAGGGATCTAAGATGCCGCATCCCTCCTCATCTGTGCTTTCTTTTATTTTTCTTTATCCATCTCAAACACATATACAGAACAAAACAAGGATGAACATGTGTGTAACATTATACGTTGTTTGAGAAGGAGCAGAAGGAAGCCAGAGGCTTATTTAATGTAATTCAATTCAACTTTATTTGTACAGCGCCACTTCACAACAATGTTGTCACAGGACACTTTACATCCACATCATTTCAAGGCAATTCATACATATCCTATAATAGAAACCAACTGATTGCATCGAGTCATGACTTGGATCCAATCCTCCATCCTGAGCTGCACCAGGCGACAGTGGGAAGGAAAAAACTCCCCTTTAAACACTAACCCTTATTTACAGTCTTTAATTTACAACCTTTACACACTGAAAGTCATCAGTCTAAAGGCAAAAGTTAAAACAGCTAAATAAATTATGAATTTTCTTCTTTTTCATATTTATCCAACAACTATTTCTTGTACATTTTTTATAAAGTCCTTCTTCTGTGTAAATGAGGACATCGTCGGCATACAGTCAGAAACCTTCGGCCATGTAACATGAAACTGTTTTTCTGAAGGGTCTACATCTTACAACTCCTCCGAGCCGCTTCCATTAACCGTGGACAGTCTTTACAAGCATAATGGCAATAAACATTTTCAAATGAGCATCATATTCTCTGGGGAAGAATCAATTATTATGACTATGGCCTTATTAAGTCCGGCAGGACGAGTCTGTTCAGGAACTGGTTTGTTATTAGAGTGAATGGGAAGCTGGGCGGTGAAACGGACCGTTGGACCTCAGAATACATCTCATCCTCTCCTTTTTCATTAAAATGATTTTTCCATTCATCTCAGAATTTGGAATTTAAAGTCCTCAATAATTGGCCATATACTTCCCCAGCCGACTGTGGCTGCACTATCAGCGAGGGGCTGAGAATTAGGACTACATAGGGACCCAAATAACAATTTTAAAAGCCGGGAGACTTAAGTAGAAAATTGGCTTAGCATGCAGATAGCAAAGTCAACAATGGGAACATATATCCCAGCTTGGAGTGACTGAAGTCCCTGTCTTCCTGATGAACAAAGTGTTTGATTTTCACCATGGCTCTTACATAAAATGCTAACTTGATTTCACACCCTGAATCTTTGGGTGACAACAAACACTTTAATTAGAGGAAGATGCAGCAGGAAGGGGAGGGAGGAAGAGGTGATAGACGGTGACAAATCCCCTGCACGCTCCAGACAGCCTAAATATCCAGCCACCAAAGCAAAATATAAGAATTTTCCTCCTGCTTTTCATATCTTCTTATTTTCCTCCTCATTCTGTAGCTTAGAAATGTGAATATTTTTGCATAGCTTATAGAGCCGCGCTGCTATCTCCCCCAAAGCCATGCGCTTCATTTGCATTGCTGAGGGTTAATGCTCCAGGTTGGTGGGGCTGGAGGGGATGGGTGCCATAAGAGGCCTCGTGGTTGAGATTCGGACCGGCGTGGTCGGGACCGGACGGCGTGGTGGCGACCGGACGGCGTGGTCGGGACCTGACGGCGTGGTCGGGACCTGACGGCGTGGTCGGGACCGGACGGCGTGGTCGGGACCGGACGGCGTGGTGGGGACCTGACGGCGTGGTCGGGACCTGACGGCGTGGTCGGGACCGGACGGCGTGGTGGGGACCTGACGGCGTGGTCGGGACCTGACGGCGTGGTGGGGACCGGACGGCGTGGTCGGGACCGGACGGCGTGGTGGGGACCGGACGGCGTGGTCGGGACCGGACGGCGTGGTGGGGACCGGACGGCGTGGTCGGGACCTGACGGCGTGGTGGCGACCGGACGGCGTGGTCGGGACCTGACGGCGTGGTCGGGACCGGACGGCGTGGTCGGGACCTGACGGCGTGGTCGGGACCTGACGGCGTGGTCGGGACCGGACGGCGTGGTCGGGACCTGACGGCGTGGTCGGGACCTGACGGCGTGGTGGCGACCGGACGGCGTGGTCGGGACCTGACGGCGTGGTGGGGACCTGACGGCGTGGTCGGGACCGGACGGCGTGGTCGGGACCTGACGGCGTGGTCGGGACCTGACGGCGTGGTCGGGACCTGACGGCGTGGTCGGGACCTGACGGCGTGGTCGGGACCGGACGGCGTGGTGGGGACCGGACGGCGTGGTCGGGACCTGACGGCGTGGTGGCGACCGGACGGCGTGGTCGGGACCGGACGGCGTGGTGGCTGGAACGCTGCAGCCCGAGTCGCACCTTGTCGGCCTCTGGACGCCTTCACACCGCCAGATTAGCCCCTTTCAGACTCTCCACAGTCTAATGAGTTGTTTTTACGCTGATGGAAGAGAAGAAAGAGAAAGGGAATGGTAAAAGAGCGGAACAAAAAGCACAAACCCTTTTGCACTTGATCTTTTGGACATTATTAAGCAGATCAGCAAAAGTGATTTAAAAAAAGAGAGCAGTCCAATAAATGTGCCAACGACGAAACAAACGCCTCCTCGTTTGGGGCTTTATTGGTCAGCAAATAATCAAAGCACTTTTTTTCCTGTTGAGGGGATTAGAAAGACAAAGCTAAGCCTGCTGGACCGGAGGCCAGGGGTCTCCTTATCAGGGCTCGGCTGCAGCTCTGCTACGGGACAGATTGCTTTCACCGGCCTCGTCTACTGCCAAGAACAAAGATGTACCACCGCCTCCGAAATGCCCCGGCTCTGGTGGGACGGATCGGGACTGAAAAGATGCCTTCATGGATTCATTATGAGGAGCGGAAAGATCATACATGACCCCACAGTTTCCTGCTTTTCCTCCACTGGAGGACGGAGAGTTCCATGTTTGCAGGCTGGCTGTGCAGTTGGTGGAAATGAGCTCAGGTGGAAGAAAAATCTCATTTATAGAAGTTAAAGATGTGGATTTAAAGGCAGCAAATGATCCTTTAATAATAAAGAGTTCATTGAAAAGGTCAGATACCTGAGGTTCAGGTATCGGCCGATACCTGAGGTTTAGGTATCGGCCGATACAGTCTTCAAACTTTCTTTTCTTTTCTGATGAAGAACAGAACCGTCCATCCAGTATCCTGATCAGCCTCCCAAGTTCCTCCACAAGTTAAACACCACTGGAAGGATTCAGTCACAGCCGTAGATTCAGGAAGTATATTATATAAATATTTTAGATAAATATTCTTTCTTTCAAGCTGAACTGTAATACCTGTCAACAGGTGCAGAAGTCTGACTGGAAACATCACAGGATTGTTCTACTAAATATTAGTTTATGTTTCTATTGAAGCAGAATGATGCCATGATTTTCATGAACTTTTTATCTATTATTACTTTTGGCAATTTAGGTTTATTTGGGAAAATTTACGTTTTTTTCCTTCTTTAATCAAGGTTGTGAGTACATATGAGGATGACTATATATATATATATATATATATATATATATATATATATATATATATATATATATATATATATATATATGTATATATATCAATATCGTTTGATATTGATATTTTTCTTGCAGATGATGTTGGGGATATGAACAAGAACAAACCAATAAAAGTTTCTGCTTTCGTCTTTATTTAGTGATTTTAAAAAAAAAAAGGGAATGACATTTATTTTATTATTTTGTTACACTGTTGTTGTTTCATATTGTTTACAAACAAAAAGTTTAAATAAAAATGTCTTTAATCAAAAAACTGTTTTATTTAGCAGAAATTTTTACTCTTTATTTTATCATTATAATCATGATCAGTAACTAAAGGTAAAATGATCAAATGACGGTGAAATTAATATAATGAGTAATATCTGCACTACTATAGGCATCAACGATACTCGCCCAATATCGATCGATATGTACAATAGTTGTACCCTCCAGCTCTAGTGTCGGTATCATATCGGTATCGGCGATACTTCATGTGGATGGTATGAAGTGTCGCCCAGCCCGGTCTGTTGATCTCTAAGTCGTTGCATGGGGGGGGGGGGGGGGGGGGGGCTCACACCGTTGGAGAACTTTAAGTCTGAAACAGAAACGTGACGATATTAAAGCAAAGCGACCGTTGTTTGGTCGATACCGCCGTTTCTGAGTTGAATTATTCCTTCACAATCACAATGCTGCAACTTTATCAGGAGTTGGTCCCAAAGTGCACATCGTTCCGTGTTTGCACACAAAGAGTCTCCATGGAGGCCGCTCTCCTGACATGTAACCCCAATTTGCGTCATACCAACTCCACGTTTCACATTTCACCTCGCCTTTCTTCTGTTTATCTCTGATTTGTCCGTATCTCTTCTTCCCTCTCGCTCTGTCTCCTCTGTGTGTTGCTGCTGGAGACCCTCTGGGAGCAGAACGCTAACATAAAGGCAGCATAAAGGAGCGAGGGGCCTGGGGGGGTGGCGTTGGGCGGACAGAGCGGCGCCACGACTTACTGGTGACACACTCCACCAGAGAACAACAGGCTTCCTCAGATTTCCTCTGAACCTGTCAGGTATTCCATGTTTTCTCTTCTTTTTCCTGCAGTTGGACGTAACATGTGGCCAAACGGCTGCTTGGATTCTCTCCATCGACGCTCGTTCCTCCGTCTCGCCTGGGATTACAAGACGTGCTTCATTTACAGCTTTTCTTACGTGAACACAAGCATGTCTGTCTGTAGCTCAGCTCGCTTTGAAGCAGCTGCAAGAAGACAACTGGCTGTTTTCTGAGTGCTTTGGACCCAGGATGAGGTCCATCCAAATATCGATAGGATCGATAAGGGTTACAACTAATGATTATTTTAATAGTCGACTAATCTGTAAATAATTCTGTTGATTAGTCCCGATTATTTCTGTCCCGCCCACCATCCTATCTGTGCTTCCAGTTGACGCAGCTTTTTTTTTTACTGGTTCCAGTATGTTTTAGCCCACTCTCTCCATCTGCATCATATGAATGTCCCCCTGATTCCCAGTCAGTCCCAACATCATGTCCTTTAGGAAGTTAACAGAACGACTCCTGAACCAGCTGAATATTAAGCTTAACAGCTTACTACTAATTTATTCTGAAACATTCAGACTTAGCTATAGTGTCATATCCAGGCTGGACAGAATTTGCCTCAAGAGGAAAACAAAACAAATAAAATATTTTAACATCTTAATTTCCGTAGAATTGCATTGAAATGATTTTTTACATCTTGAAAAAGCCTGTTTTGTAGGTAAACGAGAGCCAGAATCCTTTAAAACATTCCTGAATCCAAACGGTGATCCGGATCACCACCAGAATTAAATCACTTCTTCCTTTTCATATTTCCAACAACTCCTGAACATCTCATGAAAATCTCTCCAGAACTTTCTGAGTTATCTTGAACACAAACAGATAAAAACAGAAGCTCTTTGGCAGAGGTAACAACAGCACATCGCTACTCGCTAATGCTAACTTTGCCATCCATAACGCTGGAAACCATGACTCCGGCTGCTTTCCTTCCAGATGATCATGCATGACTGTCGTGCTGCTGTGGTACGTCGACTCTGCGCGGCAGACGACACATTTCACCTGTTTGACTCTTTGTTTAGCTTGAAATATCCCCAAACTTTGGACATAGGTTGCGCCGCCGTCAGTTTCTTCCTCGTTGGTTAAACAAAATGACAATACTGCCCCCAGAACTTCCTGTGGTGCTTTCTGACGTTTGCTTGGTGTTTAGAATTCTTCTACTGTCTGAAAAGCCGTGGTTGGTAAATGGCGTTAAGTTGCCTGGATCAGCGTTTTATTAGCAAAGCTGTTACGGCGTTTATAATGCGACGCATCGACAAGGAAATGTCGCATAGATGAATTTTCATTGTCAACTAACCGTTGTAGCCTTGGTATCAATACGGAAGCTATTATTAGTATTGTTTGATACAGATTAATATTGCTTTTTCACACAGTTGAGTTTATTTTTCTCAAATGATTGTGTGATGAAAGGAAAAAACTGTTATTTTATTATTTTATTATTTTATTACATTGTTTATGTTGTTGTTTATGTCGTTTACAAACAGAAAAGATTAAATTTGTCTTTTCTGCCTTCAGTTTGTTCATAAAAAAAATCTTCATTTAAAAATAAAATCTGTGTTATTATCAGTGTAATCTTAATCAAATGTTAAAAGTATCAGTATCGCTGATACTTGCCCTGGATTTACTTGGTATCGGCTCGATACCTGAATCTGCTGCATTGCCCAGCCCTGCAGCTTTTTATCCAGATGTACCTCATGCAGCATCTCCAGGTACTCCAGCAGGTGTGTGTACCTGTAACTGAGACGGCGTTAAAACAACATGTGCAGTATACGTTTATTCCATTTGCTTATAGTCGGGATGGATGATACCAAACATTTCCCCGTCAATACCATGCTACTGGTTCATGGTGGTACTTTATTGATTCAATACTGAGGTTGATATTGATGCGGATACTTTCAAAGAAAATGGTGATTGTACAGTGTGGATTAATATTTTAATGCAAAGAAAATATGGAATATAAATAAAACTCATGAACATTAATACAATAATGGATTATACTGATGAGTAAATTAAACAAAAGTGAGATAAAAATAAATCTTTTTAAATGTTAAAATAACTAAATTACAGATTCATTTTTAATTATTCCAATTTATTAAATGTAAAATAAAAAATAAAAGCCTTTACACACCAGATGTTAACAAATAACATAAAATTACAAATATATTTAGGTGAAATATCAACTTTTTGGTTGACACACTAAAAGTAAAATGTCAAATTGTGATTAATTGCAAATAAAGTTGTTTTGCCTAAAACTCTACAAAACTGAAAGATGTTTTGATGTGATATCGTAGTATTGACTCCACAGTATCATTCTCATCCCTAATCTAAAGCCAAGCACAGACGTGGGATGATGTAGGAGCCTTGAATTTTTTTCATTTGCATTTTTTTGTGAAGTAAAATAGTTTTATTTTGTGTTGAAGACACACATGTTTATATTTTATTAAGCTTTGCAGCCGTAAGAAGTGCTGGTGACCTAACAGCGAGACCCTGACATCACACATCTGAGGTTCTACACATTGAAATGTCCCACATAGTTGCAGATGTGAACCAATTCAGGACTCCTCAAGCATGAGTGCAGAGGTGAAGGGTTGAAAAGTTCATCCATCGGGCAGAAGAAAGGTGAGTGAGGCAGTCATGCAAATATGTGACACAAAGACCGAACAGAGGGGGGGTGGCAGGATTATAGCAAGCAAGGGTGACAGAAGACAAATAATAGGTGGAAAAATTCAATGTTTCACAATGTAAACTGACCTTCAAAATGTTATGATTACTTTTTATACGTTAAAGTGTAAAAGTTCACACAGCTGCTGTTCAGTGGAGACGCTGCTATATGGTGGTTTTGTATCAACATGTTACATTATGTATTAGCTGCTGCACCAACTTCAGCCATTATATCGCTTAACTGTGCACAAATTCTGGTACAGTACATGAAATGCAGCATGCAGGATCCGTTTTCTGGCCGTGCATTATGAGTTCCACCTCAGTGTCTGCACAACATAAACCCCGGTGCAAACATGAAACAATACTTAACTGAAAGAACATTTGCGCTCAACCCAGATGACGAATATGTGGACGGATATGCAGACAGGTACGCAGACGGATACACAGGCAAACACTCAGATGGATGCGCAGATGGATACGCAGACAGATGTGCAACGGATACACAGACGGATACGCAAATGAATATGCAGACAGATACTCAGACAGATACTCAGATGGATACGCAGACAGATGCGCAGACAGATGCGCAGACAGATGCGCAGACAGATGCGCAGACAGATACGCAGACAGATGCGCAGACAGATGCGCAGACAGATGCGCAGACGGATACGCAGACGGATACGCCGATGAATATGCAGACAGATGCGCAGACAGATGCGCAGACAGATGCGCAGACAGATGCGCAGACAGATGCGCAGACAGATACGCAGACAGATGCGCAGACAGATACTCAGACAGATACTCAGATGGATACGCAGACAGATGCGCAGACAGATGCGCAGACAGATGCGCAGACAGATACGCAGACAGATGCACAGACAGATGCGCAGACAGATGCGCAGACGGATACGCAGACAAATGCGCAGACAAATGCGCAGACAGATGCGCAGACAAATACGCAGATGAATATGCAGACAGATATTTAGACGGATGAGCAGATGGATACTCAGACGGATACTCAGACAGATGCGCAGACAGATGCGCAGACAGATACGCAGACGGATACGCAGACGGATACGCAGACAGATGCGCAGACAGATACGCAGACAAATACGCAGACGGATACGCAGACAGATACGTAGACAAATACGCAGACGGATACGCAGACAGATACGTAGACAAATACGCAGACGGATACGCAGACAGATACGTAGACGGATACGCAGACGGATACGCAGACGGATACGCAGACAGATACACAGACAGATACGCAGACAGATGCGCAGACAGATACGCAGACAAATACGCAGACGGATACGCAGACAGATACGTAGACAAATACGCAGACGGATACGCAGACAGATACGCAGACGGATACGCAGACGGATACGCAGACGGATACGCAGACAGATACACAGACAGATACGCAGACAGATGCGCAGACAGATACGCAGACAAATACGCAGACGGATACGCAGACAGATACGCAGACAAATACGCAGACGGATACGCAGACAGATACGTAGACAAATACGCAGACGGATACGCAGACAGATACGCAGACAGATACGCAGACAGATACGCAGACAGATGCGCAGACAGATACGCAGACAAATACGCAGACGGATACGCAGACAGATACGTAGACAAATACGCAGACGGATACGCAGACAGATACGCAGACAGATACGCAGACAGATACGCAGACAGATGCGCAGACGGATACGTAGACAAATACGCAGACGGATACGCAGACAGATACGCAGACAGATACGCAGACAGATGCGCAGACAGATACGCAGACAAATACGCAGACGGATACGCGGATGTATACGCCGATGAATATGCAGACAGATATTCAGACAGATGAGCAGATGGATGCGCAGACAGATACTCTGACCGATGCGCAGACGGATACTCAGACGGATGCACAGATGGATAGGTAGACAGATACGGAGATGGATATGTAGACTAATATACAAATGAAGGCGCAGACGGTTCCGCAGGCATATGTGAAGACGGATGCATTTCCTGCATCTGTTATGCTCACAATTTGGTTTATTTTCAAGGAGTTTAGCTCGGGGACATGTGAATCACATGTTACTCACGTGTGATATTAATATGTTTTTCATGTAAATCATGTGTCAAACACATGGTTAGCAATTCTGAGTCACATGTAAATCACAGATAATCTAAAAGTGATTCACATGTTCTTCATGTGTTAATCACATCATCACAAAAACGACATGTTTACACATTTGGTTGACACGTATATCTGTATAAAAAAAAAAAAAAAATTTTCTCTGGAAGGGATACTAACAGATCATTAAAGGAATTAAAAGAAAAAATGTAAGAAAAAAAAATTACTTACTTCACAGACCTTCTACATTATTAAATAATGTCCAGCAGCGTCCTTTTCACTGATAGAAATGAGAAAAAACTAAATATTTAGTAGAAGGTGCTGAAGTGTCGTGCTCTGACCCAAACCGAGAGCGATGTGATCTGAGCTGACAGTCAGAGAATTCCTCACATTTCTGCCTTCGTCTGCAGCCAAACGGCCTTTTCTGACAGACTTTAAGAACCGTCGTTCCTGCCTGCGGGAAGACGACGACTCGACATTCTCGCTTCTCCACCATTAATCAGCGTACAGAGAACTGGTTCTGGCCCAGCACCAGCACTTCAGGGAGTTTTCTATCAGTGCCATGCCAGGCAGATGGTGATGTAAGTGTGATTGGCAGGAGAACAGGAGTAAGCAGACACAGCTGATACTGTTGCCAGGGAGTGTCGGAGGAGGGGGGTATAATGGGAGGGGGTGCAGGGCATGACCGGTCCTAATTATCCTAAAGGATTTGCCAAGTGATGGCACCTTGACAAGGTTTCAGGGCTGATTGACGGGTTTTGGTGGGGGAGGGGGGTGTGGGGGTTCTGCTATATCAAAATGTATGTAATAAATGTACACAAACAGCTGCTGCCCATCTCACGGTGTTCCTGGTGACATGCAGAAGAAGAATGAAGAAGAGCGAAACGGCCAGGAGTCGTTATCTGAACAGAGTTTTAATCCCTGGTTTAGATGAGCTTGTCCGATCCACTCTGCAAATCCCCATCGGAATGTGACCGCGCACACATTGCCCTCTCTGAGATATGGATCGGCTGATGCGGCCTGCAGAGCGGCCTGGAGGAGCCAGGTTGGATAGCACAGGTGCAACATAACTGCCTGGAGAGGTACCAAAATGGCTGCCGGGTGTTGTGTTCATACGGGTGAGGAGGAAGAGGGGAGGCGGCGCGGCGACGCCAGGTCGCCTGCCTCTGCTATCTGAGTCACGTAAAGGGGAGGGGATATCTGGTCATCACAGGTGAGATCATCAACACCGAGTTCAGTCCGAGGTCAGGTGAAGCTCCTGCAACACACGATCCGATCCACCAACCGCACGGCGAGAAGTCTGATGCAATCAGGCGTCCTCTGTGCGGTCGTTGTGGCGCTGCAACGTCTGTAAATATTCATAATCCCCTCACAGTTGGTTCGCAAGACACAACAAACAGCTCGCAAGATATGCTGGCGATGGCAGATGTCCCTGAAAGGGCTGCAGTTGTCTCGATGTCCAAATGGACTAGTTTGTCCTTGTGGGTTCACGAGGCATCATGAATGGTAAACTGTACGGTCAAAATACAGCGTTCCCGACATTCCTCCTCTGTTCCGACGGCATGACCTGATGAACGACAGCTTTACTGGGGGTTGTAATTACTGCTAACACAGTCATAGAATATATTAAAACCAAAACCCAACTTTCCTCCATCGGGCCTGAGCGTACAGCACGCCTCCAGCGAGGTGGAGAGGAAGGCGCCGCTCAGGTGAGGTTTCATACGGGTACACGCCCGTGTTTAACTTCACCCTGCAGTTCTGGAGGGTTATTTTTTTAGGTGTTTAATAGTTAAATTAGCAAAATAAACTCCTAAGATTTTCTAAAAATTATGCTCCATAGAATTGGTTTTCACACTTTCATCTATCGATGGAATCCAACATCGCAGCTACAAAAGGTTCAATATTTTTACCTCAATTCCACTTTAACTAAACAGCGCTTTAAAGACGCGTTACGCAATTTTCCGATGTTAAAACTCCACGTCCCGAGGTGTTCGATGCATAGACCGTATAAAAAGATGGACGGAACCTCCGGTGGTTCAAAGTTAAGCCGATGCAGAAGTGCATAAAACTGCAGTTCCCCCTTCATCCACTAGGGGCTCCAAAACAGAGCAACTCCCCATAGACTCCCATCTTAAAAAGACCAACTTCACAGCAGAAATAAACATGTTTACAGCAGGAATAAACATGTTTACAGCAGAAATAAACATGTTTACAGCAGAAATAAACATGTTTACAGCAGGAATAAACATGTTTACAGCAGGAATAAACATGTTTACAGCAGGATTAAACATGTTTACAGCCTGGTACAAAAAACCATTTTCAGTTTTACTGGTCAGGTTTACCTTCACGACAACTGTGGGTTGTCGTGAAATTTTTTTTTTAACTCACCCGTTTAAAAGTAATTTAATCTCAAAGTTCGTCATATTTAGGGGCGTGTCCTTATGATTGACAGGTACCCGATCTCCCGCTTCAAGTCAGAAGAACGTAGAACAACCGCGGTTTCTAGCCGGTTAACAACGTGACTTAGCTTTAGCCCGCTTACCTCCGTTAGCTGGTTAGCTCCTGTCATGTCCGGGTTAGCTCGGTTAGCTCTTAGCTACAGAAAGTTCAGACATCACTCGATGTCAATCATCCACCATGACGCTCACAGCCCCCCTCTCAGCTCCACCTCTTTGCCCATATTTGTATTTTCCGGGCGAGACGACACGCATGCCCCTGCCAAGATGGTGATGGTAGGAACCGCCCACCGAGCTTCAGTTCAGCTCTTCAGAAACCTACGGGTGACGTCATGGAGGCTCCGCCCATCTTTTATATATATATTCGATGTGGTTCGATGACACAGTTACATCTATCATGTATCATGTGACACTATAAAACGTTTACATCCGGGACGCGACGTGATGTTTTACTTCACGGTATAACAAGGAACTGGCTGAAGTTCTGTGGTGTGTGTTTAAAATAGAGCCAGCAGATCAATCCAAAAATCAATAGCTTTGACACAAAAGGCATTATTGATATCGCATGATGCTAGCAAGATGAGATCGGTATTTTCATACTCGACGTGTTTGGCAGCAAAGAGCCAAAGAATGTGAATGAGAACCAAACAATCAATGTTTTAAGTTTTTTTTTTAAAAACAACTGTGTGATAAAAAGGAAAAAAAAGAGTTGTTTTTGTATTTTCTTACACTGATTATGTTGTTAAAAATGTGGATGCTACATGCACGTCTTCATCAACTTCGCCACTGGTGTCAAACTAACTGTCTGAAAGTATCCCGTCTGCTCCTGATGGGGTTAAACAACTGACTGAAAAGTGTTTTTCCAAACATTCTGAAACTGGTTCACAACATACTTGTAGAACAGGAAATACTCAGTCAGCAGTTCACTTCACATCTGATCAGACAGGAGCTCTGTGTGGAGTTCCTCCTGGTTCCATCCTGGAGCCTCTTCAGTTTAACACCTCCATATTCCTGTCATGCAGAACAACATTGGTTACCGCGGCTACGCAGATGACACACAGGTTTATATTACAGAGTCACCAGAAGATTAAGGCCCTGCACAGACTCCTGAGGAGATTAATGACTAAACTTTCTTCAGTTAAACTAAACATGATCATCTTGGAAGACAAAGAGAAACGATTAAAGATCAACAAAGAGATTCATTTTTTCCACATAAAACCACCAACTGGACCAGAAGTCTGTGTGTAACCTAAAAACTGGTCCAAGCTTCCATCTTTAGGGTAACAGGGTCTCTATAGGCCTACCTAAAACTCTGTCAGACACCTGCAGCTCATTCAGAACTCTGCGGCTCCAGTCCTCAGTTAGACCCAGAAAGTGGACCCCATCAGTCCAGTTCTGAGGTCACTGACTGCCTGTCGTTAGACGTACATCAAGGCACTGCAGCCATATGGCTGTGTTGAATGCTCCAAACCCACTTGGACGTTTGAGAATGTTGACCGTGTCCTTTCTGGAACTGAAGCCAGGATCTGACCTTTGACCGTCCAAGTCCAACCATGAAGGAAGTTATTACAAACTTCTCCACATCTCTGTGGGTGAGTTTGTACATGCGTATAGGAGTCGTCCCTTCCTCAGGCATCTGTGAGTGACTGACAGGTAAAACGGAGGGCAGGGAGGACAGACAATACAGGGTAATGAGAGATGTGGTAAACAGGTTTGGCCATGTCTCCACCATGACTGCACAGCTAACGTGACATGTCAGGTCCACGGCGCGGCGCTTTGTTTATGCATCACCTGTCAAACCTGGAGAGGGGCCTGAAGTGGAAAAGAGACACTCATTAATAGCAGCTGATGATTACTGTTTCCAGCATGCAGCTTGTGATGAGCCTTCATGTGCAAAACACACATTATCAGCTTCAGGGGATCGGCTCTCATTTTGTTCCTGGAGACTTACATGAGAAGGAAAAGGTGCTTCGGACCTTGTTTGACCTCCAGATGAACGCGTTTACCGAACACAAACAACGTTTAGCATCTCTGTTTCTGAGTCCACACCAACATTTTAGGTTTCATCTTCACTTTGTTTCTATCATTTCCAGATGAAAGTATCTGCAGAAAGGAAAGGAAATAAAAAAATAAAAAAAAGTTTATGTTTTTTATAGAAACCATTATTGTGTGCTACGATGCTGGAGTGTTGTCTATCACAAGCTTCATGTGCATTCCTGCATCTCCAAACGTCCTGCTAATGAAATATCGTCGTATGTGTGACTGTTTTTACTGCTTTTACTGTCCTCTCAGGATAATAACAAACCTTAAAGGATTTCCGGATGCCTGTGAACATATTACCTAACAGAAATTTCACCAAGATGCAATTTCAGTGTGAGTCACTTCCAAAAAATTAGTTTGTTTATAAAAAGAGACAACGTCATATTCTGGAAGCTGACTTTGTGTCACGTAGAAGAAAACAGAAATTTATTTCTACTTCCAGACATCAGAGCAGGATAGAAACATCAGTATCTATGATGAGTCTTATTAAACTTGTTCCTAAAGACACACTACAGAACTTTTCAGATGGTTTTGGCAACAGCCTGGAGAATGGGGCGGGGCTGGATATTGCCGGGGTCATTTTGATTGAATTAACCCTAACCCTAACCCCACGCCATTGGACGTCCAGCCCCGCCCCATTCTCCAGGCTGCAGCCGGGGCTTATCCTCCCAACTTTTACCATTTTCCCGTCAGCGCCCCCATCGACGGCTAACTCAGCCTACCTGACTACAGCCTACCATCCTGCATCCTACCTGACCTGTTAGCTCTCTCCAGCCAGCAGAAGACCATCTCACCATGACTTTTTTTTTGTCTCTTCTAATCTTCTTGTTTCTTTGCTGAATCAGCGACGTTGTGTGTTCAGAACATCCAGTTCCTTATGATACCGTGAAGCGAAATGTCACGTCGCGTTCCGGATGTAAAAGTCGTATAGAGTCGGTTTCTCAGCCTCGGGACGCTGCTGGGAAGCAGCGGCTCTAGACATACACATGGTAGATGTTACCGTGTCATCGAACAACTACGGGACAACGAGTTTTAAGGTCAGAAAGTTACGTAATGCGTCTTTAAGTTGTGTTTGAGAAGTTTTTATGAAAACTCTCAGTCAGTTTATGAACATTTTTGTAGACCTCAAACTTCTTGGTATATTTCCGTTTACATTTCATCTTTCTCATCAGACTGAAAAATTCTGGTTGTTAAAGAAAATAAATATGATTTTTGTGTTTACTGTTCCAGAGTTTGTTCGCAGTTTGGATTAATGATTATTGAACCAGTGCAGATCGATGTAACGTCCCATCCTTGGTGTTGATCACTTATAAGCGGGGATTTCAGGACGGCACAGTGAAAAGCGCTTGTCATGGAGTTCTACATGCTTCTATGTTTGGACCAATTCTTTTCTCTTTCTGTGTGATCAGATCAGACAGGGCTGTAGAAATGTCCACTGCTATGCAGATGACACCCAGATGTACTTATCAATAAGATCATATCAAACCAATCAGGTATTTAGACTCAAACTTCTCTAAAAATGTCAAACTTCACAAACATAAAGGTCTGGGAGACTTTAGAGGTCATCATTATCAGACCTGAGCTTCCTCTGATTAGCATCACTTCAACTTCCAGGTTTTTGGGGTTTTTTTTTAACTAAGACCATCGTCTTCACCATCAAGTTGTGCGGTGATGCGGCGTTCAGCACCGGCCCCTCACCGCTGAAGGATGCAGTGATTCTTCTGGTATTATTTTAAAGTGAAAGGCAGTTTTTCTTTCTTCTATAACTGGTGTCAGCAGACATCATAGTAAGTGTTGTTTTCCTCTGTCTAACTTCTGTTTTCAGCCCAAAAGGTACGAAAGTAATTATAAGTGTCGTGAGGAGGTGGTGGAGGTGTGGACCCAAATGCAGGACTGGAAGCAGGATGTTTATTATAAACTCAACTCAACTTTATTCATAAAATCCTTTAAAACAACCAGAGTTGAACCAAAGTGCTGTACACAAATGTCCAAAATAAAAACGGAATAAAACAGTTCAAATGCAAATAAATAACACAATAAAACAAGTCATACAACCCCGCCCATATAATAAACCAGTTTATTATAACTCTAGATGTTAATTCCAGAAAACTTTACACAGGAAGTAAATAAAACGAACCAGCAGACAGAACAGAAAACAAGCGCTATAAATACTGGGAGAGCAAACAAGACAGAGGTGAACTGAATGAACAGGAAACTCGACACAAACATGAACTAAACTGGAACTTTACAAAATAAGACAGGAAACCGAACCTGAGACAAACACATGAAACGTCACATCATGACAGCAGTTGGGATGAATTACAGTGTGAACATAAAGACTTGAACTGATTAAAGCAGAAAAAGCCACGACAGCGTGTGTGTAAGGAATCATCAAATCAAACTTTATTTGTAAAGCACTTTTCATACAAAGCATATCAAAGTGATTAACAACATAAAAATAAAAATAGTTTCACACTTAAAAACACACAAACACGTTACCCACACACGCACACATCCCAACCCTTCCTCTGACCATTAATGCCAAAAT